>NC_052489.1:17522933-17626882 GCF_009730915.1 Dioscorea cayenensis subsp. rotundata
AGAGATCTAAGAGTTTCTCGAACAAGCTTTTCGTCAGAATATTTCTTGCCGAGTTGGAAAGTTTGATTTGCTATATCTATCAGTTTGGCATTAAATATGCCTATGGTTTCATCATTTTCATCTTGAGGTTCTTGACCTTGGTAGTCAACATCTAAAGCTTCAAAATTCATACTAAATTTGTTCCCTCATGGATTCTTTGCCAAATATCACATGCTTCTTTTACTGAGTTCAATATACTTAAAATGGTTCTCATCAATTCACTCAAAGATGGCATTGAGAACCTTTTAATTGCCATTAGCTTTTCATGTCTCTTCAGGACTCCAGGTGCTCTTCTTCTTCGTGATCTTGTCCTTTTCCTCATCAATATAGATCGGAGAAGACCATCTTTCTTCCACCATTGTCCATGCACTCTCATCAATTGACTTGATGAAAGTCTTCATGCCAGCCTTCAAATAACGATAATTTTATCCATTAAGTAGTGGTGGTTGTGTGATAAACACTCCTTCCCTTTAGGTCATTTACGTAACTTGTTTGGACCTCACCGACTTTAAAGCCAAAGCTAATAAATGTGAATTACTCTAATACCACTTGTTAGTTCTGGTGGATGTATTGTGGGTTAGAACTCACTCAATTTTTCATACAATACTCACAAAATCACACATAAACCAAAAAGAAAGGAGACACATGAAATTCATAACCTTGTTCAGCACAACACTTGCCTTCGTCTGAGAACCAAGCTTGGAGATAAAAATTCACTAGAATAAAGGAATAAAAATGAGTACAACTCTCACTCATCCTCACAAAGATAAACAAGAACCCTATCTAGATGTCAAATGCCCACTCTCTCTTACCCAAACACTTGTGTCTCTCCGGTGGCCTATCCTAAATCTCATAGGGAGGTATCTTATATAGACGTCTCCATGTCCCAAATATAGTACCTCTCTCTTTTAGAATTTTGGTGCTCCTATTTTTGACATCTTCCAAATTTAGATGTTGAAACTCCTGTTGTAACTGAACTTGCAATGTAGCCCTTCTTCTGACCTTGACTAAGTCACAGTTTCCATTGCAATGTGACCTACAGATACCTCCAGTCCTCCTAACTGTGTCCAAGTTTTAGTCAATGTAGTCAAATGCTCCCGATCTTGACCTATCAGCAACTAACTCACCTCCTCAAGTCTTATTAGCAGTACTCTCACAAGGTTCACATCCCATATGGTGTGTCTTTATCATACCAAAAAATAATTTCAAAGAATCTTCAAATGATTTTCAAATATTTCTTTCCAAACTTGTTCATCATTCATCCAAGCCTAATTTTTCAATCTTTTTTGTTCCCAAACTTGAACTTCATTCATCCAAGTTTGGTTCTCATAATCATCTATTTTCTAATCTTCTTGTTCCCAAACTAGATATCCATTCATCCAACTTTGGTTCTCGTAATCATTTAGTTTACAAACTTGATCTTCTTTCATCCAAGTTTGGTTCTTCATGATCTTTTCTCCAATCTTCTACATGTATAGTTGTGTCTATAAATAGCTTCAATCTTTAACTAGCCTTATCCTAGGTTGGTTACTTAGATCTTTCTTTCATGATTTATGCCTCAATATAGCTTTGTTACGAACCTTAGCTTCAATGAGATCTTGGCCTCTATGTAGTTGATCTCCCAAGCTTGATTCACTTGACAAATATAGATGTGTCTTCATATAACCATTGGTTGCACTTCAAGATAGATCGCCCAAGTTGATTGTCTTGCCAAAAATAGTTCCTTTAAAGATTACTTCATATCTTCACATCATCATGCTACCTAATTATAGTTGTCACGTTATCACGTTCTGTCACAAGATCTTCAATTGCCACATCATTGTTAACATGTGCCAAATGATGTCAAATATAGAGCCTAACTCTAACAATACATCATGTGTTAGCCTATATTCATTAAGTATCTATGATGTATTACTATATTTGATAGGTATATGTAATAGATAACTTATATTAATATTTATATATTACCTATTATAATAATAATAATAATATAACTTGTCATTAGAAAACGTCAAATTGACCAATTAAAAGAGATATAAGACAAAAATGTGCATGAAATGTTTTATTGATAATTATGAAAATATTAGACTTGTATTAGATAACAGAATTCAAGCATTTCAAGTATTGACAAAATATTGAATAAAAAAACCAAAAATTGCAAATAAAAAAACTACAAAATTAATTTCTTATAAAACAATATTTCTGAATCCTTCTCAACACATAGCTTCCCTCTCCACATATCTTCTGGTTTTCTTCTCCATTGCATCTAAAACAAAAAACCGAAAACCAAAACCAACAAACACAAATCTTGGATCAAACTTCTAGCAAAGATATTTAAATGAAAGAAAAAAATTGTACTTGAGCTCCTCATTTCTCCCATCTAATACTTGTCAACAAAAGTAAAATCAACAAAATATCTTGAATAAAATTTAATAGAAAAAATAAAACAAACAAAAAAATTGAAAAATAATGAAGAAAAAAAACCAAAAATTAAAAAAAAATTAAATTTTGAATCAATTAAGAAAAAATAATGAAGAAAAATAATACCTTTCTTGATCTCTCCTTCTCCCTAATCTTATACCTCCCATAAAAAAAAATTTCCACAATGAGTACACTAAACAGAAAAACAAAAAAAAAACAAAAAAGAAAAAATCAATTATCTTCAAATGCACAAGGTGAGAGACTTCACCTGGCCAAGCTAGACATGTTGGATCTCCAATTGAGGAGCTGATGCTAGCTCCAATGCTTTGATGAGGAGAATCCATCGAGAGCATTGTTAGTTCCAGGATTGGCAAACTTATGCCTTCCAAAGTCCAAAATTGTTATAGAGAACATGCTAAGGCAAGCATAAGCTCAAAGGTAAAAAAAGCCATGGCAGAGAATGTTTGGGTGAATTGCGTCAGCCACGGCAATGAGGTCTTGGCTAGTACATTCCATCACGTGCACCAACTATTTCATAAAACTCCTAACTACTTTCATAGAGAAGTGAAGCACCTCATTAAGGCCAGAAAGAAGGACATTGTAGAACACAAAGAGAGATCAAAGTGGATGAATGTAGACGTTGATAGGTCAATAGCGTTAGAATCAAGGAGGTGATCTTAGAGGGAGTGGATCTCGACATCCTTGCTTTTAAAAATAATTAAAAATAGATAAACATAAATTTATTAAATTAGAAACCATTGAAAATAAGAATCAATATAAAAAATTCATTAAATTAAATTTGTAATTTTTAATTCAGTTAACAATGGTTCATTAGTTATTATATTGTGGTTAAGCCAATATGATTATCCATTTAAAAAAAAAAATATTTATCATTTTATAAACTTCTAATTTTAATTAAAAATAAATAAAAATTAAAAAAAACATTGAGAACATATATGCATATTATTAGTTTTACTTAATAATCGCATAGCTTCTTCTCCACCTACCAATTTGCTTGAAGGTGATCGCCTTTTTATTATTATTATTTTTATTATTTTTTAGTGTGAATCCCATAGTCCACAACTTTCTCTTTCAAAATCTCAATACAATCATATATATACATATGTGTGTGTGTGTGAGAGGACATGTCATCTACAAACATTCATAGATTCAAAATCTATGAACATTCGTATCAACCATTGGATTTAAATCAAACGGTTGTACACTGTATGGACATTCATATCAACTGTTGGATTTTAATCAAACGGTTGTACACTGTTCAGTCAAAAATGTTGTTGTACTTATGAACAATAACACTAGTAAAAAGTGGGATACATAGTAATTTGATTGAAACTTTAGAGCGTAATAGTAACTCAATTAATTTGAACTGTCCAACTCTATTTCTACTAGCACCTACAAGAACTAGAATTGTACAGTGGGATGTACAATGATAAACCTCTCAACAGATGGTGATTAGTGACTCTTTTGTTTTAACACTCCCACCTCCAGGTGATTAGCTCGTAGACATCTCTAAGCCTCTATAGAGAAGCCGTCATAGGGCAAGAGGCCAGTTAAAGGCTGTTTGACCGATGGTGGAGAACCCTGTTAGAGTTGGCCCTCTGATGGAGCCAGGATCTCACCGAGAAGATGATCTACAGAAGGAAGAAGATGAAGCCTTGTACCCTACTGTTGTGTGTGGTTTCATGTATTTTTTCCATCTTTTTATTATTTTTTTAGGATGGTAAAATGTGTAATTAAGTTTTTTAAGTCTTATCAGGGCCTTGTTAGACCCCTGTAGACCTTTGGTTTTAGGGAAAACCATGGGTAGGTTTATACTATTGTAAAACCATGGGAATGAAACCATGGTTTAGGGTTTGTAAAATCTTGGGCTTGCGTGGTTTTAAGCCCATGGTTTTGTGACTTTTGGAGTCTATATAAGGCTCCTTAGAGTTTATATATGTTCGATCGGTCGGTCACCGGAGCTAGTTAGCTTATAAATAAAAATTTATATTTAATATTTTGCATATTTCTTCTTTATGTTGTGTGCTTCTCCCTCTCTTTCACCTTCCTTCAATTAACACTCTTCACCGATGGTGATTAGTGCATCTTTTTGCTTAACACTCCCACCTATGAACTAAGAGTTAAAAAGGATTAAGAGTGTAAGAGTTATAAAAAAGGAAATGGAAGAATTTCAGAGAAAACTTGATTGTTATTTTCTAACTTTGATAATACAAACTAAGGAGTAAGCCTCCTTATATAGACAAGGATATAAAATCTCCTTTTAAAAATAAATGGCTCAAACATGACTTAAAGAAAATAACTAAAAAAAAGCAAGGGCTCATACCAAGGGCTCCCATGGTTTAATAACAATGGAAAATACAATAACACTAAAAGTAACACAAAACCAAGGGTGAAAACTAGATGCTCCCATGGTTTTCTACATAGACTCTAAAATAAAAAGTAAAGGCTAAAAGTTAGCCCTCCATCATGTTGTTGAGATTTTAGTCAGCTATGTCACTAGGCCTTCCGGAGAGCCGATGGGGCTTATAGAAGGTACCATCAGTTCCTCAGATGATATACTTACCCTTGAGAAATTTCAAAATTTATATTCCCTAGCCCATGCAAGTACTTTCTTCATGTGATCCTCAATAGTAGGCATTTGAGAAACCAAATTTGGGAAGGAACAATAAATGGGACACATGCATTAGCCCTCTAACGGACACTTATGAGGTGGTGTGAAAATATGCAAATATAAATATGTGAATATGCAAGAAATATTACAATTGGCCTATTAATACGGTAAGTGTATGGGTCATCAAGTGATACCTCGTGGGTGAGCACGAGGATCGTATTTCCCCAAGAATGGTGAGAGGTTCATATTACTTCCATTTCACTTAATCAATAGCCTAACGTTTACATTCTTTCTTTAATCTGCTTCTACAGTATATTACATAATATAATTGTAGAATTATTAAGCACAATTAGAAGGAGTTTAGAGGTTGTATGATAGTTATCTTGACTGTTACTTACAGTAGGCGTTTAGTGTGATAACCGTGTTCAAAAATTAGACCGGGGAAATTCAAAGGCCTAATAGTCCCAATCTCTTGGCAACTGGGTCTAAATCACTAGGAACTTAAGATGGAATCTCTCCCACCCTAGCCTCCTATGTTTGTCTTTAGTGCGGGAATTCCACGAGAAAGGACAAATCAAACCCTAAGCCTAAGAGACAATAAATCCCTAATCCATAGATCTAGCAATACTTAGAGAAGGCATAGATCTAATAGAGTATGGGTCTCTTAATGTGGGGCCATATCTTCCTAATCCACATTAACGAGAATATCATCCAAGCGAACATGCAATGATTTACAAAAACTAGAATGATTTATTTGATTAAACAATCAAGATTTATAAATAATAATTGAAGTACCTAAACATACAATTCCACTCAAATTAGGTTCATATGGATCATAAAATAAACAATTAAAGCAAGAGAAAACCATCTAACCAAAGAATAGATAAGCATTCAAAAGAATTCCTAAACTAGCTTCCTCCAATAGGTCCGCCAAGGTTGAGAATGAGAGATTCCCAATGTTGACAAGATGAGGCCAAACACCTTCATGCGCCCTCCTCTAACGATGATCATTGGATTGTCCTCGAGAAATTCACCAGAATCTACTGAAATATGCTTGAAAGTCATCTCTAGCCACTCAGATCTCCAGAACTCCAGCAGCCCTACCTTAGTCGGCAAGAAGAATCTCGCAGAAACCTAGAGTTTATATAGAATCAAGTCCGCCATGGCCTCACCATGGGCATTGTGATGCCAATGGTGAGTAAGTTATTGCTTGGGCTCCAAGTCGTGTCTTGGCATGGTCTCTGGGCATGGTGTGGCTAGATCATAGGTGTTGTGGGTTTTCACAACGGCCATTGTGAGGCAGTTGTGGATTTAGTGTTGCTTACAGTGCTTCCACGTTGCCACAGTTTCATAACGGTAGTGGTAAGTGTAGACAGCAGGTGTCATAACTTGTCACCACACCCATTGTGAGCTATGGTGAAGTTCTAATTCAGCAACTTGGCCTATTTTGCTTCAAAACACCCCCTGTATTGGCTTATTTTTCCATAAAATAGAAATAAAGGCCTTGGTGAACAAAAGAATGAAATATCAAACTAATTAGGTGCTAAACATGTAAAACTCCATGCTAAATGCAATATAAATGCTATGAAAAACATGAACTATTTAGCACTTATCACCCACATATACCTTCATCAATTTAGTTTCTAGCATAAGATGGCACTACGGGTTGTCAATCATCATAGGTAGATCTCTTCTAGTTAGTGGAGATTGCACATGCCCTCCATAATCTCATATGTCTTTTAATATCCCTAGGAATTATAACATCTTTTAGATTTCTTGGGGGCATTCTCTCTTAGCTTTGCTTGTGGAGGGTTATCTTGATGTGATGACAAGCTTCATCTAGATATCCTTCATCATAAGATGAAGGGATTAAATTCAGCTCCAGATTAAAATATCCTTCCATATGAGTTCTTAGAAACTTAAAGAACTTGTGGATAAGATGGCTCAGTTTCCAGTAATCATTTAAGGAATTTGCCTACTCAAGACTTGTTAAGATTATTCTACCCAGGTAACCATATCTTAAGAGGATCAAGGCTTTCATCTGGATATCTTTGATTTCCTGGTCACGCCAAAGAGACATGTTCAACGAACATTTCAGGACTTTGAAACCTTCTTGACAGTAGCATCCGGTGTCTTTATGTGTTAACTCTCTAAAAACATTCCGTGCTATTTCAAAGCGTGTCAAGAGTAATTCTTTTATTACTAACTATCTCAATATTTTTTGCTCTGAGATGAAATACTCATATTAAGAAAACATTACTTACTTGAAGATTATTTGCTTGACTTCTGAGATTAATTCTGGGAATAATTCTAAATTTTCCATTCTTTCTTTTTAGCCTTCAGTGATCATTTGCTTTAGTTCTTCTACTTCTTTAGTGACTTCATTAAGTTGTGCGCTGACCTTCATTGTTTCTTTGGTATTCAGGTTTATTTTTGTTTCTAATGTCTTAATTTGCTAATATTGATTCACCAGGTAGTCAATCATTTGTGGCCTTAAGGAAAATTTGATGCTGGAGTTTCTAGAGAAGGTGGTAATGGGGTATGTTCAAATTCTTCATTTGTTTGGTGAAAGATTTTGGCTAGAGTATGAAATAAAGGGATCAACCTTTTTGGATCATATCTATTGGCCCAGAGGTTATCTAGAATGACATGTTGTTGGAGATTCAGGTTTGTTTGGTTTCTAAACCTATGGTATGAGTTTGGTGGAAAAATGGGGAAATTAAGCTGCGGCTCCATAAGATATTAGTTGTTGTATAGGTTCTTTCCTGCCATTTCTGCATAAAATGATAGATCATTAATCCTTAAATTATACAAATTTTTCAGATACGGGTTCAAGATAACCAAGTTTTCACCATAACAAGAGACGCGTATGGACCTACTAGTTTCATAACCACAGCTCTTATTATTCAAATGAACAAACCTTTGTCTTCTATTGCTACAAGGGACTTGTTTACATAGTTTCCACAATTAAGAAAACCACATATGAACTTACTGGCATTGCGGTCATAGGTTTTCTTAATGCAAATGAACAAATTATGGGGTAAGGTTCAAGTTGCATGACTCCCACAGTGATAAGAATACAAAAGATCCAGCCGGTTGTGCAGTCTCCATTCCTATCATTGCAAATGAACAAGCCATGGGCTCTTGCTGTTTTAAGTAATTATCTACTTCTATTTGTCTCGGTACAGTTTGTATTTGTTTTATGTCTTCTTCTATTTTTGTTATTTTTTTGAGATATTGTTAATTGCTTTTATTTGCTTTCATTAGTTTCACCAGTCATTCTTATTTTCCTTTCTGTAATAAGATCTATGGTTCCTTGGATGGAATCAACTATCCTACTTCTTGAGTATGATACATAATATTTTAAGATTATATCATCTTTAAGTGCTTTTAAGTCTTTAATCATTTTCTCTAATTCTAAGGGATCTTCTTTATCTATTTCCCTTCGTCTTTTTCTAGTCATTAATGAGAATTTTTGTATGTATCTTGAATCATTCTATGTAATTTATCAGCTAAAAAATTATCGGTTTCATTTATATGTTCTATTGTGACATTGAAACCATTTCCTATGATATAATCTACAAATGTTAACCACCTATTAGCAAATAATTTATTTTTTGACTTTTTATGATAAAAAAAAACTATTTCTTCGCAGTCTGTTCTAAGTGTAAATTCTCTAGTGGATATCACAAATAATTTGAATTTCTCTAAATCTTTGATTACTGCCAATATCTGTACATTAGTATTGGAGATAGTTATAATATAGGTACCATTATCATATCTACTATTTTTTTTTTCCTCTTTAATTGAAAGGTCTTTTGTTGGCCTAAATTTCAAAACTGCACCCCATCATCCAATTTGTCCATCAGATTCTATAATTAAATATACTTATGGGGGTAGTAATTGAAGTGGTTTTATTTTTCTTACTATATCTTTAATTTTTTGAACTAATTTAATATCTTCAGCATTAAATCTCCTTTCTCCTATTTGTTTAGTTTTATTATATAAAGGTTTTGTTAATTGGCTTAAGTTTGGGATGAAATTTCTTGCATAATTAAGTTTTCCTAAAAATTATTTTATTTGGGTTAAGCCTTCTAATTTATTTGTCATTTCTAAAATATTAGTTGAAATATGCTTTTGTGATTCTATTTGGCCTTGTCCAATAATTACTCCTAAGAATTCTATTCATCTACAGCATATCTTTATTTTTATTCTGATAGTACGAGACCATTCTGTTTTCATTTTTGAAAGAAAATAAGTAAATGTTCTACATCTTCTTGCAATGTTTTACTAAATATTAGAATGTCATCAATTTATGTAACTATAAGGTTATCATTTCTAAACATATTATCCATTTTCCTTTGAAAAATATGGGGGCATTTTGTAATCCAAAAGGCATTACTTTCCATTCCTAATGGCCATTATAGGTAATAAAGGCCGTCCATTTTGTTCTTCCTTCAAACATTTTAACTTGCCAAAAACCACTCTTTCAATCAAATATAATGTGTGTGTGTGTGTGTGTGTGTGTGTGTGTGTGTGTGTGTGTGTTTCTTATTTATTAAGGCTTGTTTATTTGGTAGTTGATACTTGTCTTCCTTTGTATTATCATTTAATCTTTTATAATTGAATACCTTTCTATTTTTTCCTCTTATTATTTCATTATGTTTATTTACAGTAGAAGCTCTTGTCATGTGGGGACTTTGAGTTTCTTCTATAATTGCTAATTATTTTAATTCACTAATTTGGTTACTAAATTCTGCTTGTTCATAAGGTGTTGCTTTAATAATAGAACATGTTATCCTAACATCTGGGTTTATAATTTGTAGTGTACACTCTCTTTTGTTTTGCGAATATTTTTTATATGATTGTTTTCCTATTTTTCCATCATTTTTTAGGCCTTCTATGACTGATTCTAATTTCTTCTTTAATGGTTATAGTTGGTTGTATTCTATTTGTATTTCAAGTCTTCTTCCTTATCATGTAAGCTAATCCCTTTTTCTAAACAGAATATTGTTACTTGTACGAAAGGGTTGGTGTATATTAGATCATATTTTTTTAAAGATTGTTACTAAATCTCCTTAAACTATAATTCCTCCTGATTGTTGTCTAATGAAGTTCATTCCTAAAATGAATTGAGTTGCCTTGTTTTTGTTAAATGGTTTTGGTAATCAAATTATTCTGACAGATAAATTAGCTGATTGTAATCTTACAATACATAACCAAGTTTAAACGCTTCCACACAGTTAAGTGGTTTTAACTGTGTGGAAGTGTATAAACTTGGTTATGTATTGTAAGATTACAATCAGCTAATTTATCTGTCAGAATAATTTGATTACCAAAAGCATCCCTAATCATTGATTTAGTTATTATTGTTTCCCAATTTTTTGGGGAACAATTTCTTAAGCAATATAATTTTTACTTGCATCTATGTCAATAATTCCTAATACTGGAAATTTATATCCATCAATAAATTCTATAGGAAATTCCACATTTAATAAATTATTATTACTATATCCTATAGGATAACTATAAAGTTCTAATTCTTCCTATAGTTCTATGTCTTGATCTATGAATTCTTATATCGCAACTCCTTTCTTTTTATCTTTAAGTTTTTGATTTTCTAAAGTCAATTTTTCTACTTACCCTTCTAAATCTTTAATTCTTTTCAAAAGTTGGGCTATAACTTCTATATCTGTGTTGACAATGGAGTGAATACCTAAATCTATTTCTTTTTCCTCGAATGTATAATTAAATAATTCTTTGGTGCATCTTCTACCGATTGATAATTCACATGAGTTATAAGTTACTATGTGTCTTAAAACATGAAATTTATAACATTTATCACATTTTTATTTGTAATTAAGTTTAAATGGTTCAAACTAGTGAGTACATCTAAAAAAATCTTCTACTTGGTTATATTACTCTAATAAAATCATGGGTAATTATTTAAAGTATAAGTCAAGTTTATTTTTTTTTCCACTTAGGATTTCCATATACTCATTCAATGTCTATTAAATTATTTAATTCTACTAATTATGTATTTCATCTTTTCCAAATATACTGCAAATATCACCACTACAAGAAAATAACAACTTTTCCACGAACAATTCTGTGGGTAAAACCATAAAAATCCCTAGTTAACATATTTACCCATGGATTACCCACGGATTAGAGTTCCCAGCTAATACGCTTGAGGATAAAATATTACCCATGAAATTTCGTATCCCTGGGTAAATTACCCACAGATACAACCCTGGGTAACTAATTTATATCTCTGGGTAAATAATTTGTGGGGTTAATTAAAAACCATAGATTACTCACAAACAAACCTGGGGTAAATGGTTTATATCCCTGGGTGAATAATTCCCAGGATGAGATATATATATATAAAAGCAAGCCTTACCCACATATAGGTCCTAGGTAATCGCTAGGTAAATTTTGTAAAACTTTACCCAATAAATCATGCATCTGTAATCCGTGCGGAAATATTATTATGTTTGTTGGGTAATCCCTACATGCATTTCTCTAAAAACAAAAAACCTTGGCTAATCCCTGGGTAATCTCTGGGTAATCTCGGGTAACTCTCTTGTTAAAAATAAACAATCCCTGTGTAATTCTCCTATTAGAAATATGCAATCCCTAGGTATTTCCTGGGTAAATTTCCTATTAATAATATCCAATTGTTGGGTATTCCCTGGGCAATTTTAATACTAAAAATAAAATATTCCTGGGTAATTCATGGGTATTTCATCGAACCTATCAATCCAATCACAAATTCAAATATATTAAAAGATAACAATCTCTCACATTAGAAACAACAAGTAACACAATATAAGTATTTTGAACATGAATAAAAAATAACACAATGTAAGTATATAGCACATTAACCAAAAGTAACACAACATAAGTATCTTTACTCCATGCAAACCAAAAAAAACTAGTAAGTCAAGCATAAATATTTAACTAACTCCATGATCATTGTTATCATCTCCATCTCTTGTACCTTCATGTTCTTCTGGGTAACTATTACTTGTATTTTGAGATCCGGGTGGAGAAGGCATTCCGATGTGGTTGCATAACATTTGACTTGTTATGACTATGAATAAGAGGACAATTAAGATCCAAGGCCAATTGAGATCCATTTGTATATTAGCACCAATAATAAGAGGGCAATTGAGATCCAAGGCCATACACCCTTTTCTTCTTCTCACTAATAGCTACTTGGTAATAAAGTGCCACCTCATCTATTGGCTAAGAAGCATCATTTTCAAATCCAGAACTTCCCTGAACCTCTCTCAAACTCACCACTTTATCCTATAATTATAACAAAAAAATTGTTAATCACTATGAATAAATCATTTAAAGTTAAAATATATAAATTATATTGATTTAAAAGACTTTAAAACTTACATTATGTGATTTGGACCTTTCATCAATAAAAGTTTGCCCATCATGCTTCTTCGTATGAGTAAAAAGAAATAACTCATGTGGTGTAGGCATTCGACCCAATGAAGATGCCTATAAAAAGAGCAATCTATAAGCATTAGCAATGTCAATTAAATTATCATTAAAACATATAGACCATGAGAGATATTAAAAATATATTTAAACAAAATATATTAGTCAATGTATTCAACAACCACAAGCCTATTAAGCATGTAAGAAAATTATATTAATGCTACAACAATCATAAATCAGTACAACATGTTAATAAATCATATGTATATTGTAACAATTACAATCCTATTCAAAATGCAAACAAATTCTATTTATTTTGAAATAAACACAAACTCATCAAATACTCAAATAAATTCTATTTATACTTACAAGCCTTTTCCCATGTTAAACATGGGATATAGATCCTCTAGTATAAGATGGACATGCAACACTCGTCGATTTTTTAAAAAAAAATTCTCCTTTATTTATGAATACTTACAATCCATTAATAATATTAATGCGATGTCCGTTTCGACTACAAGTAGGATCTTGTGGGTTATTACTAGCTTGATATATAGTAGCTGCTAAAATAATGGCATTTAGGACCTCATTTGAAACATCATGAGTTGCATCCCTATCATTAGTGGCCTCATTTGAAGTATCATTTATCTTATTGACATTTTGGACTATATACGTTAATTTCTCTTGATCGGTGTGATTAGTACATCTTCCACTTGAGCTTCCTCCTCTATATAGTCCACTCCTTCCCTTACCACTAAGCATCTCTATTAATATTCATGTCAAAAATATGATAACACACAAGTATCATAAAAACATATAGACATTGTAATTATAACAATAAATAAATAATTCCAAAGAAAACAATATGAATGCATAATAATTACATACAACATAAAATAAAAGTGCTTCATGATATTAAACAAATATTTAGTACATTAAAAAAACAACACTAATAATCACTACCATTTGACATGTTTCATCTGCATCATCTTCCACATCTGTTTCTTCGAAATCGTGTTCAGCTACATCTTCTAAATTAACATCATCATGTCCATCATCTACATCTACTAATACACCATTTGAGTCATTTAAAGGTGGTATTGTATCATCAATTATATCAATTAAATGCCCCTCTACTCTATCATTTTTGAATGGTAAATTAGTTGTAGGAACATCAATAATTAATCTAGGTTTGATTCTACACACAGCCCACCAGTCAACCTTGTCACGCTTCATACTTGGATACGGTGCATAGTATACTTGTGATACTTGTTCAACCAAAATAAAAAGGAAATACATGTTAAACCTTCTTCTATGGTTGATATAGACAAGATTGTAGTCTTTGTGAACTTTCATCCTAATATTTGAAATTGGATCAAACCAAACACACTTAAAAAACACAACTTTTTTAGTTGGGAGTGCTGGATATTCTAATTAAATAATTTCATTTAAAGTGCCATAAAATCACTTGATAGCTCACTGTAATTAGAACCTTTGATGCACACTCCACTATTAACGGTCAATCTTCCTGCAGTGTGATCACTTTTGTTGGATTTAAACCCATTTACAAATATATCGGATAAGTAATCACATTTTTTAAAGGCCCCAAAGCAACATCCTTCTTGATTTGGTTGGTAACATTATTTTTTTGGATCATGTGGCTATTAAATAAACCCGAAATTAATATTCAGCCAAAATAAAAATAACAAAGGGTGTATTTGATTGATGGGATCTAAACTAGTTGGCAAATTTATTCTGGAGCTTAATGTCAACTTTCTTATCAATCATATTAGGTACATTTGCCATTAACTCTTCCACAAATATCCTTCAACAGTAAAAAGTTCGTTAATAAGAATGAGTGTAAAGGAATTATTTTTATTTTGGATGATTAATGAAAACCTTACTTGATATAATGTTGAATCTCATCACAATTTAATAAAACATAAATTCTTATATCATGGTATTCTTTATCATTCAACCATCTTGATTTTGCTCGCTCATATGATCGACCAAGATAAGTGAATATAGAAAAATTTCCTTCACATGATTCCATTTCACCTCCATCATCATTACAAGGCACATTTCTTGTTTTTGTGTTAACATGAGGCTCAAAATAATGAGAAAAAAATATTGATGCTTCTTCAACCAAGTATGCATTACAAATTGAACCTTCAACTCTTGTTTTCTTAGTTACTTTCAATTTCATTTGCCGAAAGAACCTAATTCATGAAAAAATATTTTTGTTAATTTATAAATTAAGATTACTATAAATTTGAATGTTAAATTTAAACTTTCATATACCTTTCAAATGAATACATCCATCGATATTGAACTAGCCCTCCAACTCTTGCTTCATAAGGTAAGTGAATCTGAAGATGTTCAATAGAATAAAAAAAACTAGGTGGAAATACTCTCTCCAATTTGCACAAAATTACAAGAATGTCTTCTTGAAGTCTAATAATGTCTTCCACTCTAATCACGATGCATGTAAGGTCTCTAAAAAACAAACTCGGCTTAATTAATGCTTTTGGTACTGATATTGCCAATAATCCACGAAAAGGAATTGGAATAAACCATTGCATAAATACATGGAAATCATGACTTTTCATTCCAAAAAACTTATATTCCTGCATGTCTACACACCTTGCAATATTAGAGACATACCCATCAGGAAACTTAAGTTTTGTCACTCAATCACAAACAACCAGTTGATTCATTTTTCTCCAACTCCTTGCGCTTGATATAAACTTTTATGTCTTCCCTTACCTTTGTATTATTTTTTTGTTTTTCCTTCAACTTCCATCGCTATATAAAACACATTCTCAAAAACATTTTTCTCAATATGCATGGCATCAAGATTATAGTGAATGAGATTAGTACTCCAATATGGCAAATCCCAAAATATACTATGTTTGTTCCAACTACTAGTCTTGCAAATTGGAGCATTCCATTGTTCAGCACCAGCTCCTATTATCTTCTTCAATTTCAAATCATGAAGGATGTTGCTTTGGGGCCTTATACAAATCATGGGAGTGGTATAAGGAGTTATTTAGGAAGTGTCCTTGACACGTCCGAATATGCGTATAAACCGCAAGTGCACGGGTGTCAAAGTAATAATTACCCGGTGAGTCGGGTAGTCTAATCCACAGGGAATGGAAGTATTAGTAATAACCACTTCTCAATTATCTAGTCAAAATCAATGAATATGATGAAGTGAACTAATTGCAAGCAAAGCAAACAAGTATGCAAGAAATAAAGTAGAAGAGTCTCAATCACTAAGGATGAGGTATTCGGGCAATGATCCCCCTAAGATCTTCCTTGAAGCTCAAGATTCACTAAATGCTCTAGAATCGAGTCTAATGAGTCGAGGTAGTCCAACGATAACCAATCCTTGTCTCCAAGCAAAAGGCACTAGTCCCCTACAAGGTCCCGGTGGAGAAATCGACCAATCTCAACACTTCACACCCTATATGACCGCAATATGCTATAAGGAAACCTAAGAGTGAAACCGATTCCTAAATGTAGATCCAACTTTAATTCCCGGCGAAGGATCCTAACCCCCTACAAGGTCCCGACGGAGAAATCGAGCAATCTCACGCCTCACACCAAATATGGTTGCAAAGAGAATATGGAATACGGAGATAGGAAACACTCAATTGAAGGGGAAAGGGGACACTCCTCCATCTCAAGGCTCACCCTCTCAACCCTCTTTAATCTTGGAAATCTAACTCTAATGGAGACCTCTCACATCAAAGTATTAAATCATGCAATGTAAATCAACCACAAGGATTAACAACACTAGCAAGCAATTAAATCACAAGATTAAAACTCAAGACAACTCGGATTAACTAGAAGCATTAAGAGAATCAATCCAACATATAAATCTTAGGGTTCACATGCCCAAATACCCACTAGGGTTTAGCCCTCCATGGGCCTAGTTACAAAACAATAATGGATACAATGAAAACCAATAAAACCCATAGAGAAAACCCCCTCGAATTCGCGTGGATTGGCCTTGATTGGTAGTTCTACGTCTTGAAGGATTCCTCTCCGAAGCTAGGTCGCCAATGGCTCCCCAAAATGCTATGACGTCGAAGGAACCTATCAAAGTTGGTGAAGAACTCCCTCTCAATCGGCGAAGACCTTCTCCTCAAACCCTAGCCGCCTCTCTCTCAATGTCTATGCTCAAAGCTCCGCAAAAAGTCCCTTTAGAATCGGCCAAAAGGTGTATTTATAGCCTCACATCGCGTCTGTCACGTGCCCCCACGCGCCCATGTGGATTTTCCACGCGCCCGCGTGGGCTGCAGGAATTTCCACGCGGGCGCGTGAACAGTAATTCTGCTACAGTATTGCTGCAGCAAAATTACTACATTACTTTTGCTACAGTGATTTCCACAAACGCGATGATAAACATTCTCCTCTTAAGGCCACACGATCGGGCACACGATCATATGGTAGGCTATATGGCTTTTCCTTCATCAATGCGTCTTGAAAGGTCTTGAAATCTTTACAAAGAGGAGGAATGTGGAGACATGGCTGCCTTTGTGCCCTTCCATTAATAAATTGGCTTGCAAAACTATGGAAGTTGGCACACATCTCCTCATACACGAACTCCTCTTGTGTCTTCCAACTTGATTTGTACAAGAACTCCCAATATTATGCCATGATAGCCTATCTTCGCTCCCTTTTGAATTCCCAATGCCTTCACAACCTATATGCATAAAAGAACACCCAATACACGAAATGAGACATAAACCGTATAAAATATGATGCTCAATGTATGTAAAACATGCATAAAAACATGTTCACTCAAGCACTTATCAGTCCTCAACATGGGATTGTCGAGTGGATGCAGATTCAGATTTTTTTACAATGGTTTGAGCTTGGCTACCAAGCAGATGTTAGATGCGGCAACCGGGGGTTCTCTTTGCAGTAAATAACTAACATAAGCCTATACTCTTATTGATGACATGGCATCGAATGGCTATCAGTGGAACTCAGAAAGGAATAAACCAGTAAAGGTTGTTGGAGTTTATGAGGTTGATGCATTGACTACCCTAGCAGCACAGGTGGAAGCTATTGCCAATAGGTTAGATGTTATACAAGTTCAACAACAAGCATCGGTTATGAGTTGTGAAGCTTGGGATGGCTTAGCAGGGCTGATTGTACCATCTTAGGAGGGGACCTCTAGCACTAAGAAGGTTGATTATGTGGGTCAGAACAACAGGTTTCAAAACAATCCCTACAGTGGCACCTACAATCCGGGTGAAGGAACCACCCAAACTTCTCTTGGAGCCAACAAAGATAAGGGCCACAAGGGTAGTTCAAACCACCATAACCCCAACCTGTACCTCCTCATGCATCATATCAAGAAGGAAAGGGGTCAACTCTTGAATCTTTGTTAGGAAATTACATCCAAGCTAATGATGTCCGTCTCACAGGACATGAAGAGTTGATAAGGAACCAACAAGCATCCTTGCAGAATCTGAAATATCAAATGGCACAAATTGTTAAAACTCTTACTAAACATCCTCCAAGTTCATTGCCAAGCAATACAGAAGTCAACCCCCATGAGTCTCTTAAGGCAGTCACTTTGAGAAGTGGAAGGGAATTGACATCTACCCCAACTAAAGTGTTTGATGAGGCATCCCCTGAAACTGAGGTGGTAATTGTGAAGGACCCATCCACTGGCGGAAATGTTGGGTAAAGTAAGAAGAAGAAATTCAAGAAGGAGACCAAGATTCCTAGCTTTCAACCTAAGCTACCTTATCTAGCTAAGGTGAAGAAGGATCAACAAGATGAGCAATTTAAGAAGTTCCTTGAAATTTTCAAAACCTTCCACATTAATGTCCCATTTGTTGAGGTCCTCACTCAAATGCCTCGTTATGCTAAGTTCCTCAAAGAGTTGTTAACTAATGAGAGAAAGATAGAAGAGATAGCCACTGTTACATTGAGCGAGGAGTGCTCTGCCATCATCTCCAAAAAGATCCCCAAGAAAGAGAAAGATCCGAGAGGGTTTACCATCTCATGTACTATTGGGGGATGCTTGATGAGAAAGCACTTGCTGATCTTGGGGTAAGTATCAACTTGATGCCCTATAAAATTTTTCAAAAGTTGGGCCTCAGTGAGCTTAAGCCAACAAAGATGACTCCACAGCTCGCCGATCGTTCAATTCATCACGCCATGGGCATTATCGAAGACATATTAGTCAAGATGGACCAATTCATCTTCCTAGTGGATTTTGCTATTCTTAATTTGAATGACAAGGCTGAGGTTCCCTTTATACTTGGGATTCTATTTTTGGCGACTTCACAAGCATTGATTGATGTTAAGGATGGTTGAATGGTTTTAAGAGTGGATGATGAAGAAGTGGTGTTCAAATTGAAAGATGATATGTGCTACTCCATGGACGGTGATGACACATGTTATACTTTAGATGTTATTGATGATTGTGTTGTGGATTTTATGTAGGACACATGGATGAGGGATGACTTGTTTGAGTTACTAGATGATGAAGAACCACTTGATGGGGTTGTGGAGGAGCTCCACCCTCAATGCCACATTGAAGAGTCTAAAGGGGGGGGCTGAAGTTAGCCAATCATAGGGTCTCTCGAACCAAGAAGCATTTAAAGCATGTTGTCACAAACAAGAAGAGCATTAGTCCATCGACCTCCCCTAGGGCTTGAATGTATCCTTTGGGTTTAAGTGAGGGGGAAGTTTGCATGATTAACACATTAACCCCCTACTCATGTGTTTTGGGTGCAGGAAATTTTGGGGAAATTTGATTTTATGATCCCCCCTTGAGCGCTACAAGGTACGTCAAGCTAGTGATGCTAAACAAGTACTTCTTGGGAGGCAAGCCAAGTGTTTTTTCTTTGTAGCTGTGTTTTCATTTTTCCTTGTTTTTATGCTCTTTGTTGGGTGTTTGCTTTTGTCGGACTCGAGTTTTTCTTCTCTTTTGTAGGTCATTGTGTGCTCAACTGTGCTAAAATTTTAGTTTCAAAGCTCTATTCTTAGGCTAGTGGGTGTTCAAGAGAGTATTTATTCCCTTTTTGCAACACCTCTATTTTCCAGGTCAACACGGTCATGCTTATAGCCATGTGGTTTACGTGAGTTGTGAAAATTCAGGTTGTAGGAGCAAGCACAGATGTGCTCTCACCCATGCTTATGAACGTGCTTGCATAAGCATGATTAGGCAACTTCCTCCAGGGTCGTGCTTAATTTTCTGGGTTTTCCAAATTTTTCCTATAAAAAGCATAGCCCTAAGCATGGTCTCAAGCATAACCATGCTCCTGTAGGGTTCTAGCAGTTCTATAAGTGAAGGGCAACATGATCTTAAGCACGACCATGCTTTTGGGTGTGCTCAGGCATGACCGTTCCTCTTTCATTTTTCTTTCTTTTTATTCTCACCACTAGAGCACTCACCATCTTCACTTTTCTCCTCCCAAACCTCTATGTTCTTTTTTTAGTTGGATTTCGGTCTTTTTATCTAGCTTTTGTACCCATTTTTGTGTGGGTTTTCTCTCTCGTCCTTCTTCTCCTCCTCTTTGAGTAATGGTACAAACTTTTCACCATTTCTAGCCCTTGTTTTATGCGATTAGCTTCTATAAACTCTTGCATTTCATTCTATTCATGTTGTATATGCTATGATTTGCTTAAAACTTAAGGAAGGCTAGAAACCATGTGCTATTATTTTTATTTTTTTCAAGAAGACGGCTGAGCATGGGCATACTTCGTACGAAGCACACTGTGCTTGGCTATGCCCTAGGCTATTTCTAGGCAAGCATGATCGTGCTCTCATCTATCAACACGATCACACTCATTAACCTACATAGGCATGCTCCATATTTTTTTTGATTCATTCTTCAGCACACCCGTGCTCTTTCCCAATCAGCACACCCATGTTGTTTATGCAGCATGGCCGTGTGTTGCACAACCACAAGCGCATGGTTTTGCAAACTAGTAATTTAGATATTAATCCCTCAAAGACCAAGTGTGATTACTAATCTATTACAACAATAGTCTATCTATGCAATTAAAAGGTGTAAAGATAGGAAAGTCAAAGCAATAAAGCACAAGAAATTGCACAAATGTGGATATAGAAATGTAGGGCTATGGATTGAAGATCATATTTAAACAAACCTAGGTTAGGGAACTCGCCACAAAGAGTAATAAAAGATGTGCTTGGATCTCTTCTTGGTTTGGGTAGATCAAATGAAGGGTGATAATTGTTAATTACTTGTCACTCTCTTTCAAGAGACAACAAGTTGATTTTGATTAAGCCATCTCCTACTTTCGTGGTAGATGAACTCTTCAAAACCCTATTAAGATTAATGATTAAACAATGAACCCTCAAGAAATACCTTTTAGTGATTTTAGGGTGGACTTCAGAAAATCCTGGACCTAGAATAACCTTTCAGTTAATCTTCATCACTAAGATAGAGCAAGGAAGGCTTTCACACTCACAAGCTATGCAACACAAATTAAAAGCCAACTCGAAATAATCTACTATTAATTCATAAAAGATCCTTACAAAAAAAACAAGCAAATTAACCATCACTGCTTTGGGGTAATCCCAGACCTAGAGAGAAGTTCTACACTTTCATTTCTTGATTACAAAAGAAAATAGGAAAGTAAAAGTCATGTAAAAACACAACACAATAGGACTGGTAAAACCCCTTAATTTGCCCATAAAAGCTTGGTCTCCAGATTTTTAGCTATTTTCTTCCCTTTTCAGCCTCCTTTCAAAGCCTTTAGAACTCTCTCTTCTTTCTCCAACTGCTAGAGCCTTCTGCCTATCTCTCTCCCCCCAAAAAAAACCCTTCCTTCATGCCCTTTATACTCAAGGTCAGGAACTGGGCCCCAGGCACTTTTACAGACCACATGTGGTTGTGGGTTACGTATCTTGGAAAAGCTGACCGACCTGGTAAGTGTTATCATTATTCTCTTTGCCTTGGGAACACCCTCAATTCATCAAAGTTTTGGGTCAGCTCCAGCTTCTTGCATGCAAAATAACTAAAAGAAGTATTTTGTACACAAAGGAAGAAGATTGTATTACAAATGTTAGGAAAATGCATGCTCAATGAAGAATAAACTACTGAATGCATGATAATAATTATGCAGTTTTTATACACAACAAACTCCCACAAGCCTGAATCCTTGCTTGCCCTCAAGAAATACTACAATAAAGCCTCATGCCAAGGGGAAACATGGTGTGATATGAACACCCGCAAGTGCACGGGGTCGTCAAGTAATACCTCTCATGCAAGCATAAGAGACTCGTATTCCTAGGGCCCAAGGAGCTACCCTTACTTCCTCTTCGCATGTTGCTTAGCCTACAAGTTTGAGTGAGTGATCTAAACTATAAAAGAAATAGAAAGAACTCTATGACAGAGTCTATAGTTGAGGTAAAAAGGGGGGTGAAAATCGAGGGATGAAATTGGTCACGGATGTGGGTTCCCCTGGGGCTACTAAAGTAAGAAGGATGCAAGGACTACCATGCAATTGGTGGTTTGGACCAAGAGACTCCTAAGAAGATCAACCCGATGGTCACCACAATTGATCCCTAATCCAATACGAGTACTGATACAGAATTTCTTCTGACCAAATCCTCCTATGTTCGCATTAAAAGTGAGGAAATCTCTAATTAGGGTCGATACTCAAACTAGGTCCAACCCTAATGTTGGAGGGCACAAAATACCCAATGGTCACTGATAAGTGCTTGAGTGAATGTATTTCTTTATATATTTTACATGTATTAAGCATCATTTTTATCATATTTTATGTCTCATAAATTGTATTTGGTGTTTCTTTGTGCAAATAGGGTGTGAAAGCCTTGAGACAAGAAAAGGAAGCAAAGATAGGTCATGAGGCACATTTTGGGAGTCTTTTATGTAACATAAGGATCAAGACACAACTAGAGCTCATACACATGAGGGTGTGTACCAAGTTCTAAGAGAATTCAAGTTAGATTTTGAGTTGGAAGGGTACAAAGGCAGCCACATCCCCATGTCCCAACTTGTGTGAAAACTTCAAGAGTATTCCTAATGATGGTTAGATGACAAGAAGCCTCATAACCAACCACGCGGACGTGTGCCCATCCATGTGGCCTCAAGAGAAGAGTTTTTGAGCCTTGTCCATGTGAAGTACTTGTAGCAAAAATACTGTAGTAAATCATTGTAGTAGTGCTGTAGCATAACACTATTTACCTGACCGGATTAGAATTCCACCAGGGTGGGTGGAGAAATCTACAGCCGACCCAGGAGGGTCAAGGCATGTGACAGCTCCGATTTCTTATTATAAATAGTCATTTGCCCTATTCTTTTATATCTTTTGTGCGGCTCTTGAGATGTGAGGTGGATAGAGTTTGGAGAGGAGGTCTTTGCAGCTTAGGAGGCATTTCTTCACCAACTTTAATCGCTTCTTTTTCCGTCATAGCATCAAGAAAGCCACCGGCGATCCTAGCTTCGGAGTGGATTTTATCAAGACATCGAAGCTCTCCATCAAGGCCATCAGTTCAGATATAGGAGGATTTTTTCTATGGCTTTTATATACTTTCATTCATTGATGGTTTGTATTGTATATTGCTCCATAGACAACTAAATCCCTAGAGGGAATTTGGGCTTATGAACCCAAGGATTCTAATCTTGTGTGGATTTGCTTTGTGTTTCTTTTTAATCCGAGTTTGGTTGAGTTTCAATCTTGTTTGCCTAATGCTTGTTTGCCTTATTGATCTTATGGTTGTTTAGTTTATATGATTTATTTACCTTGGTGAGAGAGAGGTCTCCATTAGGGTTAGAACCTCAAGATTGAAGAGGGTTGAGAGGGTGAGTCATGAGATAGTGAAGTGCCCCCTTACCCTCCGATCGGTGTATTCTATCTTCATATTCCCTAAGCTCTAAGCAACCATATGTGGTGTGAGGTGTTGAGATTGAGAGAGTTCTCTACCAGGACCTCATACAGGGTTAGGGACTTTTCACCTATAGGTAGGGTTAGGTCTATTCTTAGGAATCGGATACACCCTTTGGAATCCCCAGAATGCTATGCGGTCATATGTGCTGTGAGGTGTTAAGACTGAGAGATTTCTCCGCCATGACCTTGTAGGGGACTAGTATCAGTGATCTTAAGGTAGGATCCGATTATCTTTAGATTTCCATGACTTAACCTACTCATTATAGAAACACTTTGCACACTCAGTACCTAATATAAGAATCCTAGGGGAGCAATACCCGAATACCCCACTTTTACTGATTGAGATCTCCCTCAAATTTACCATTGCATATTCATCTTTGGTATTTATTTCTTCACACACTAGATCATCACATCATCCCATTGATCATTTGGCTAGATAGAAGAGAAGCAGCGGATACTTTATTACTTCAACACCTATGCACTTGCGATACACACACGCAATATGTGTGTCAGTCATGGTGTATTTGTACATGAATCCCTTCCTAGCTAAGTGTGTCTAGTACAAGGGTGATAGGTACTTGTGTATAAGTAATATGAAGTATACTTTTCTTGCATTGAGCATTACTTTTATCAGATTTTATAGCTCATTCGTGTGTATTTGTGTTCTTTTGTGCATTTAGGATTGTGGAGACAAATCTGGAAGAAAGAAAGCAAAAGTAGATCTCGGACGTGATTGTTGATGAAGTTCTTAGATTGAACAAAGGTAAAGACACAAGTTGTGCTTAAAGACATGTGGGTGTGTGCCAACCTCCATTGTGCTCAAGTGAATATACAAAGTGGAGTGGCACAAAGGCAGTTACATTCACACATTCCGACTTGTGCAATAATGTCAAGAGCTTCGTCAATGTGGTTTCATTGAAGACGTGACGTGATCTACCGCGTGGTTGTATGCCCATTCATATGGCCTCGATGAAAAGAGTGAATTCGGGAGCATTATGGTGAAGTACTGTAGCAAAATCATTGTAGCAATTACTGTCCACAGCGAGCAGGAAAAGAAAATCAGAAAATCCACACGACCGTGTGGAAATTCTACACGCCCGTGTAGATGCCCGATTCTAGCCCTATAAATACCGCTTTAAGAGTTTTATTTGGGGATCTTCTTCCTATCTTTTGCCCATCTTTTGGGGAGCTAGCAGCTAGGGTTTGGAAAGGCTTTTGCTATGTTTTTAGAGTGGTTCTACGGCATTCGACATTGAGTTCCTTTAGAGGAGAACTATTGGGGGAGCTTTCGTCGGCATCGATTCGGTGAGGTGTGCCCTAGGTTTGACAAGGGAACCTTTGGAGAAGATGAGGCAGCTCTGCAAGACCATCAATACGAACTACATCGGGGTTTTTTCTATGGATTGCTTGCACTTCTTTTTGATTTCATACTTGCTTTTGTATTGCTCCATAGAGAGCTAAACCCTAGTGGGTGCTTGGACTTGTAAACCCTAGGATGATTTTGTTTCATTAACTCTTATTATGCTTCTTTAATTGATGTTTTATTTGAGTTTCAACCTTGAATGTGAGTTGAATTGATTTTCCCTTAGAGTGACACTATGGTTGAGAGTCTATCTTGGTAAGTCTTGTGAATGAGTGACACTTCATTAGGATTAGACAAAGCAAGGTTGAAGAAGGCGAGAGGGTAAGTCGAGAGGTAACGGAATGTCCTTTTTCCCTTTTGATGTGATTTATCCTACCTCCACATTCCAAGAGTTCTTTGCGGTCATGATAGAGTGAAGTGCTAAGAGACATACTCCACTGGGGTTTAGTTGTGGGATCAACAGAGTGAAGTGTTGAAGTAATCCTTAATGCTGGGGCTACATCGTAACTAGGGGTCTTTCGCCTAGACCAAAGGGTTAGATCTATATTAGGGAATAGGGTTTATCACTTGGAATCCCAAGAGCTTCAAGCAACCCTACATAGTCTGAGGCGTTGAGAGTATCTCTTTCCACCTGGGCATAGTGTAAAGGTTAGTCACTGTTGACCTTAGGGTTGGGACCGTGTATCTTTGGATTTCCATGACTCTTTAAACTTCAATTAGGAGGGATAATGATTAATCTTGCACTTGAAACAATAGTCCTAGGGTGAGCAATGTCCGGGTACCCCATCTTCCCATCGATTACCTCTCCTTATTCCTATTGCTTTCTTTTCTCTTTTCTTCATTTTTATTTGCATTGATATTGTTCACTCAAATCACGAATTGGTTCACTCTATAGCTAAATAGCATTACTACTTGCTTCTTAACAACTATTCCCTATGGATACGGCTACCCACTCACCGGGGTACTTTATTACTTTGATAACCTGTGCACTTGCGGTACACACACGTAACGAGTGTGTCAAAGGGAATTGGTTACACCACAAAGTACAACCTAGAAATCGACATACATAGTTCTCATGTATACCAATGCATCAAAGTACACCAAGCTTGAATCTCAAACATACCAATTGCAATAAAAATAGATCAAAGCATCCAACTACATGAGTTCACACCAAGGTTGACCAACATCTGGTGACCTTGGGGTTTAGTTGTTCATGCTAACAAAATACATACTCAAATGCATAAAAACAACCAAACAAAGCAACATAAAACTTCCTCAAGTGATGAACATGAAGTAACAAGCTGTGGGAAGCTTCCAACGGTGCCACCAAAGGGATGGCTTCCTTATCCTCTACAAGCCTCTACACTAGGAAATGAGGGGAGATCTTGCCAAATCTTGCTTCTTCCTTTGATTTCCACTCCAAAGAATGTCTTCTTGAGCTTCCTTTACCCTATATCTAGAGGTAGATATAAAAGGCCGAAGGTAGGAGAAGAATGAATGCTTAAAAAGCCCTAAAAACCTCTTTTAAAACCATTCTCAGGTTAGCTTCATAGTCTGGTTCACGGGCGTGAAGGAACTGTAAGAGCCTTGGGATTTCTGCCAAAAATCCTGTGAAGGCTACATTGAAATGCTACTGTAAATTGCTACAGTGGCCATTAGAAAACCCATCAACAAAACCCAAGACTTCACCGTTTCCTAACTCCTTTGTGCTACAGTGGCTACTACAGTGTTACTACAATACCATGGCTTTAAAACATCATTTTCGGTGTAGATTTCTTTCTCATTTGCATCGTCGAGCTCACCTGGGCATCATTAAGGCTTGTAACATGAATAAGACCAGTTAAAACACAAAAACGGCATCGATTCATTGATCAATACATGAATAATATAACTAATATATGTATAGAATAAACACATTTAAGCGTTTATCAAACATCCCCACACCTAAGCGTTTGCTTATTCCCAAGCAAACAACCATGACTAATACGGGCAAGAAGATAAATGGTTAAATGTATGACCTCAAGCTCAAAAGTAAAGAACTCCATAATCACAAATGAAAAGAAATCAAGATAGTGAGTTGTTTTATGAGTAACCACGTAGAAAAATAGTCTTGTTTCACCTAAAGTGCTCCTGTGAGTGTGTGTAAACTTCCAACCTCATCCTCCACATCCTGAATTATCCCAGGATGTCCATTCACTCCACATATGATGATAACTAGAATTAGAGTTCCTTGCGACTTTCGAGCTAGCAAGGGGGATGATCAGCTTTCACAGGGCCGATATGATTTGGTTTCAGCCGTTCAGTGCCATGTATAAGATGAGCTTGACTGAGTTTTCAGTCCATCTATGACTGTATAATGAGGTATACACTCAAACGCTTGAGTATGATTCCCTTCTGATCAAGCAGCCAACAGAGGAGTCTATTAAATCTTGTTAGCTGTGCCTAAGTACCTCCTCTGCCTATGATCCTCGCATAGCGAAGGCTACCAGCCTTCATTTCCCCACCCTCAAGTACATTCATAACCTTTTGAGCTATTCTCTAACAAGGCAGGGCGATAGTAATGGAGTCATAAGCATACACGATTTTAACTACCTACTGAACATGGTTAACGGGTTCCACCTGCACCTAAGACATGAGATCGGTCTCACTTTTCATCATCAGGTGATTAATCCCAAAGTAGGAGTCATATTTGCTGGCCCTTACATCTCCTGGCTCATCTAGGGGATGAGTCTTTGAGGAGGGGTGTCAGCGGTATGAGGTCGAGGGTGGCAATACCCCGATCATCCTCGACATTCTCCTGGCTATAAGGATGGTTCAGCCCGTTCGTACTGTACACGGGACCCGATTCCAAGTTATTGGTACTACTGCTCCCCCTACTAATCCCGTATCACCCCGCCTCCACTAGCCCCTCACTCCCCTTTGACACCACCACCAGACCCTCCACCATCCACGCTACACCGTCGATGAGTTCACCACTCTACCGACGTTGGCTAGGTAAGAGCATGATAAGGATCGGTGCCCATCTGGGTGTTTAGCTATCTCCCCAACCATCTTCTCCGGCACCCGCACAGCATCACATGGGGGTTGATACCGCTAATTTAGAGTTTGAGGGATCTGAGTCCTCTGATTCTGATGGGGAAATAATTCAGGGAGCAAGGAAGGATCTACTCAGAGAGATGAGCCTACCAACGCTGTTGCTACTGCTACTGCCATTGAGGAGTCCATTTCTGACAACCTAGATTCCATTGATAGGGGTGTAATTGATCAAGTTCGAACTGAGCAACAAGCTACTCGAGCTCGAGCTTGATTGAAACTCGTTGCTCGATACTCGACTCGAACTCGATCAAATTTTATTTTTGTAACTCAAGCTCGACTCGATACATAAATTGAGCTACTCGAGCTCACTCGATTAAGCTCGATAAAAGCTAATAAACTCAATTTGATCATAGATAATTTTATACTCAAACTCGAATTTGGGCTCGAGCTCGAGCTCGAGCTCAATTATATATATAAAACAAACTAACATATAATATATATACACACAAATACAATTACTCAATTAAGCTCTCAAGCACTCGTGTCAAGTATTAATATTCTCGAACTCGGCTTGCTCGACTACTCGAGCTCGAGCTCGATTTAACCCTAAGCAAGTCAAGTTTGAGTTTTCCCCTAATTGAACTCGAGTAGCTTGCAAGTAGTAGCGTATCAATTGCACCCATAGCCACAGAGTCAAAGTCCAACTTAGCAACATTCACCCTTCTAGCATTTTCATTTTCTTTGTCATATTTGTACATTGTATTTCATTTACTTTCTTTGGACATGTACTTTTTGTTATAGTTAGCAGGGGGAGTCCCCTGCTAAACTATTTATCTTACCATTTTTAGTATTTAATTTTAGTACTTCATTTTAGTTATTTTATTTTAGATTTGAGCTTCACGTTATGCCTTTCTTGCTTTACAGGATGTATGTCATCTTGGGGAATTTTGAGCTGTTCACGTTGAGAATGGCATCATCACTCTCAGTGTCTAAGGAAGCCTTAATAACTCTCCTCAATTTATACTATTGTCTTATTTTCTTCGTTTGTGTGCTTGCATGTTGTATATTGAGGCAATGTAATGTTCAAGTGTCAGGGAGGGTTATCTTTGTATTCATTGTGATGATGCATGACTTAGGATGATTTATGACTTGTTGTTAGGGATTGACAAGACTAGGAGTGACATTAGAGCTAGTGTACTTTGTTGTGCTAAGCGTTGTTTCACCCATGCTTCGGAAACCCTTTTCTAATTCACTTTCAACTTAGTTGTGGGCTTACTTGTATCTTAGGAAAGATTGTAGTTTATAGACCATTTTCTTCAAAAAAAAAAAAGAATGAGTGTGAAAGAGAACTTGTTTTTCTTTGTAGTGGTCAGAAATAGGATTCAAATGAATGCCCTACCGATGGTTGTAAATAGTTTGTGCAAAAAATTGTAGAAAGATCTATCTACTTTTGAACTGTGAAAGCCACCCTTGAGTAGTTGGATCTTGGGCTTTACCATTGTTCACTTGATGAACTATCGAGGAAAAGAGATACCTCTAGGGAGTATAAAGCTACTACTCACTTAGTTAGGTTGGAAATAAGGTGTATTCAACTAGTTTTCTTCTCCAAGGAACATGGGGCACATTCCTAGGGTGAACGCACATACACACGGAGAGTATGGAGTATTGGGTGAATCTATTTCATAAGGAATCAACTGTTTACGCACTAGTCACTAATGTTAACTTGTTGTCTTTGAATTCCCTATCTTTTAAGAGATTCAAAGTCATTCACACATCTTCTTTTCTTGTGAGCCGAGTGTTTGCTTGAGGATAAGCAAAGGTTTAAGTGTGGGGGTATTTGATGAGTGGATTTTATATAGATATTTTATATACACTATTGTGTGTTTTACTTGTCCTTTTAGCATATTTTTATGATAAACCAATGCTATTTGAGGTATGTTTGCTAAATTGTGCAGTTAATTGGGTTCTAGATGAAAAGGAATGAAAAGAGACCAATTTTGATGCAAAACAGGGAACCAATAGAACTCAACCCCTCTCCTTGTTGGTTCCCTGTTTTGCATCGGAATTGGTCTCTTTTCATTCCTTTTGGTCCGGAACCCAAACTAACTGCACAATTTAGCAAACATACCTCAAGTACCATTGGTTTATTATAAAAACATGCTAAAAGAACATGTAAACACACAATAGTGTATATAAAATATCTATATAAAATGCACTCATCAAATACCCCCACACCTACACCTTTGCTTGTCCTCAAGCAAGCACTCGGCTCTCAAGAAAAGAAGATGAGTGCATGACCTCGAATCTCCTAGAAGATAGGGAATTCAAAGACAACAAGGAAACATTAGAGACTAGTGCATAAACAATTGATTCCTCGAGAAATAGATTCGCCTAATACTCTATACTCAATGTGCGTATGTGCGTTCATCCTAGAAATGTGCCCCATGTTCCTTAGAGAAGAAAACTAGTTCAATAGACCTTATTTCCAGCCTAACTAAGGGGGTAGAAGCTTCATACTCCCTAGAGGTAGCCCTTTCCCTCGGTAGATCATCAAGTAAACAATGGTTAAGCCCAAGTTCTGACTACTCAAAGGTGGCTTTCACATTTTAAAAGTAGATAGCTCTTTCTACCATCTTTTGCACAAACTATTTACAACCATTGATAGGGCATTCATTCGAATCCAACTTTCCGACAACTACAAAGAAAAACAAGTTCTCTTTCACACATATTCTTTTTTAAAAAAAAAAGAGAAAATGGTCTATAAACTACAATCTTTCCTAGAATACAAGTAAGACCACAACTAAGGTGAAAAGTGAACTATAAAGGGTTTCCGAAGCATGGGTGAAACAATGCTTAGCACTACACTAGCTCTAATATCACCCCTAGTCTTGTGAATCCCTAACAACAAGTCATAGATCATTCTAAGTCATGCATCATCGTAATGAATACAAAGATAACCCTCCCCCATACTTGAACATTACATTATCCTTAATGTACAACATGCAAGCACGCAAACAAAGAAAAAAAAAGATAATAAATGGTATAAATTGAGGAGAGTTATTAGGGCTTCCCTGGACACAGAGAGTGATGATGTCGCTCTCAATGTGAATAGCTCAAAATTCCCACAGACAACATACATCCTGTAAAGCAAGAAGGGCACGACATGAAGGTCAAATATGAAAAAAGATAAATTAAAATATTGAAATGAAATACATAAAATGGTAAGATGAATAGTTTAATAGGGGACTCCCCTTGCCAACTATAACAAAACAGATGTCTAACAGGAAACAAAAACACAATGTCCAAATACTAAAAAGATAAAATTGGAATGATAAATGGGGGAATGCTACTCAATCAGACTCAGAATTGGTATCATCCAAGTCAACAAAACCAGAAGTGTCAGGAGTAGCGTCAGGCTCAGCTCGTGACGGTGAGCCTCCCTTTTCCCTAAAAGCATCACCACTCTCAAAGTCAGAGGAATCAGACCTTTTTGACTCCTCATTAGTAGTAGGGGTCCCCCCATGACATGGTGTGACGGTGGAAGGAGATGATGGAGGAGATAACTGGATGCCGAGGTGAGCAGCAATCCTCATAACGCAATGTTCCAACCACTGCCGGTGAAGAGATGCACTCATCGATGGTGGGGAAAGACTAGTGGAGGGTCAAGGCGATGGTGTGGAAGATGAGGAGGCAGGCTCGGCAGGTGGGTTAAAGGCACTAATAATACAAAATTAAGCCCCATGTGCAGTGCAAATGGGCTGAATCAGCCTCATAGCCCTGAGGGTGTCAAGAGTGATCGAGATGCTGCCACCCTCAATCCACATAACGCGGGTCAATGCACAAAGCCCATATCTCGGATGAGATGGGAGATGTATGGGCCAGAAAATATAACCCCCACCCTAGGATTAGCTGCCTAATGATGTATGGTAAGGGCAATTTCATGGCCAAAGTAAAAGTTGAAACCGTCAACCATGCTGAGAATGTATGCTAAATCCCTCAGGCTCACCATGCAAGGGCTATCTCCTCGCCCTATCTATGTGTAGCTCAAGAGATAATGAATATACCTGAGGGCAGGGGTGTGGAGGCTACTAGCTCTCGCACGACAAGGGTCGTACCCGATATTGGTGCTTAATCGGCACCAGCAATACTCTAGTGTCTCCTAAGGTGATTGCTGGATCAAGAGGGTATCATACTCCAGGGTTTGCGTAAATGCCTCATTATAAAATCCCAGGTGCACTAAAATTACTTTCAAACTCAAACAACACATGGAACCAAATGCCCGGAACTAGATGGTGCCTAGCCTATTAAAACTGATCATTCCCAGCTCAAACTCAAAAGTCGTTAGAAACTCCAATGTCAGCTCACGATAGGTAGTATCCATGATATCAAAGAGCTACCACCAAGCTCTTAACCACAAAAGTCCCTGAGCCTCATTACCAAACCCAACATCATGTAGAACTTGCCAGTCGATCTCTCAAGATGGGCTGAAGTGCTTAGTACACAATTGGTTGTACCGCAACTGATGAGACGGTGTATCAAACTATATCTCAATAGGAGCAACATGAGAACTATACTCAGTCCTAGCCCTCTTGGGCATGGGCCCACATGTACGTGTCTTCTGCCTCGACATAGTCCTACAATAGAGTGTAAGTGATGAGTCAATGTACAGAATAAACACCTTGAGCACATCCATGCTGCATAAATAGCATGGGTGTGCTTACCAAAAAGAGCATGGGTGTGCTAGAATATAAGTCATGAGGAACATCAGCAAGCCCATGCAGGTTGCTAAGTATGCTCATGCTCTGATATCAAGTATGAATGTGCTTGCCTGAAAACATCTAAGGGTACAAAAGAGCACGATTGTGCTTTATTGATAAGTGCTAAATTGATCATATTTTCTATATCATTTACACTGCATTTAGCATAAAATTGTACTTGTTTAACATCTTATTAGTACAAAATTTCATTCTTTTGTTCACAACAACCTTTATTTCTATTTTAGGTAGAAAGAAGCAAATTTGAGGATGTTTTGAAGCAAAATAAAGTAAGTTGCTGAATTAAGGCTGCACCATGACTCACAACAGGCATTATGGCAACTCACAATGTCGTTGCTTGCTCTTACCACTGCCGTGATCAAGACATGGCAACATGAGCTCACTAGTAGCAACATCGAAGCCATAATGGCCTCACAACAGTCGTTGTAAAGTCCATAACAGCTGTTTTCAAGATAGATAGCTCCCAAAATCATGCCAAGATGTAACTTGGAGCACAAGCAACAACTTATTCACAACGGGCATGACAACACTCATGGTGAGGCTGTAGCAGAGCCAATTACTATAAATACCCCAGTATTCTCTAAAATCGAGGAGACTCTTTTGCAAAACAATCTAGGGCGGTCGGATTTCTGGAGATCAGAGTGGTGGGAAATGGTGCTTCTTCCATATTCCAATAGATTCTGGTGGATTTCTCAAGAGTACATCAATGAGCATCATCGGAGAAGATCGCGCATGACAGGCATCTTCAAAGATCATCATCAGAAATGCGGGAGTGACACACATCATCTACACAATCTTAGGATCCTTTAATCCCCACCCTTCAGAGAACTATTGTAGGAAGTTAGTCTAGGAATACATTTAAAGCTTATTTATTCTTTATTTTATCTTGTGGTTCTCTTGTGCTTTGATTCTTTGTTTGTTATGATCCATAAGAACCTAATTTGAGGAGAATTGTATGTGTAGGTCCCTCGATTATTATTTATGAATCTTGATTGATTAATACAAATTGTTCTAGTATTCATAATCATTGCAAGTACTTAATGTATTATTACATGTTGATGTGGATGAGGAGGATATGCCAACATGTTGATGACGGCCATGCCATGATAGATCTATGCATGTTCTAAGATGTTAGCCATACCTAGATTCTGGATTAGGGATTGATTGTCCCTTAGGCTTAGGGTTTGATTAGTCTCTTCTCGTGGGATTCTCGCACTTAAGGTAAACCTAGGAGGCTGGGGTGGAAGAGATTCCATCTTAAGCTCCTAGTGGTTTAGACTTAGTCATTATGGCTTATTGGGGCTAGTAGGCCTTTGAATTCCCCGGGTTCAAACCTAAAACATGATTGACACTTAACCCCTATCATTATTAATAATCAAGATACTTATAGTACATACTCCCAACTCCTTCTAAGTGTGCTTAATGTCATCTCTGATTGTATTGTTTAATAGTGTTGTACAAGTAAACTAAAGAAAGAGCATAAACAATTAGGCTATTGATTATGTGAAAAGAAAGTAATAGGACCCTTTGCTGTTCTTGGGAAAATATGACACACCAATTTACGTGCGTGTACCCAAGTGCACGGGTGTCGAAGTAATAAAATACCCGGTAAGTTGGGTAGTCAAATCCATAGGGAACGGAAGTATTAGTAGTAATTACTTCTCAGTTATCTAGTCGGAATCAAGATTGTGATGAAATGAACTTAATTGCAAGAATATGAATAAGCAAGCAAAGGAAAAGTAGAAAACAAGGGAGATCTCAATCAATAAAGATGAGGTACCCGGGTAATGCTCCTCCTAGGATCTAACATGAAGCGTAAGACTTACTAAATGTTTCTATACCAAGTTAAATGAGTTTAAGTAATCCAAGAATAATCGGTCTTTGCCTCCAAGCCACCGATACTAGTCCCTACGAGGTCCCGGTGGAGAAATCACTCAATCTCAATACCTCATGCCACATATGACCGTAATAAACTCTAGGGATACCTAAGAGTACAACCGATTCCTAAAGATAAATCTGACCCTACTTCTAGGCGAAAGATCCCTAACCCCATACAAGGTCCAGGCAGAGAAATCTCTCAACTCACGCCTCACACCAAATATGGTTGCATAAAGCTTAGGGAATACAGAGATAGGAAGCACTCATCGGAAGGGAAAGGGGGCACTCTACTATCTCATGACTCACTCTCTCAACCCTCTTCAATCTTTGAGTTCTAACCCTAATGGAAACCTCTCTCCCACCAAAGCAACAAATCATGCAATACAAACCAATCACAAGGATCAATACGACATGCAAGCAATGAGAAAACAAGATTGAAACTTAAATAAACTCAAATTTATTAAAAAAACATAAAGTAAGTCAATACAAAAATAAGATTTTAGGGTTCACATGCCCAAATACCTACTAGGGTTTAGCCCTCCATGGAGCAAATTACAAAGCAAAGAATAATGTAATAAAAAGCAATAAAACCATGGAATAAAGCCTCCTTGAATTCGTGATGATGACCTTGATGGGTCGCTCAACATCTTGAAGGATCCCTCTTCAAAGCTAGGTTGCCGAAGGCTCACTCGATGCTATGATGGAGAAAAGATCTATCAAATTTGGTGAAGAACACCCCCCAAATTCACCACGGACCTTCTTTTCCAACCCTAGCCACTCTGCCCTCAAATGCTAGCAAAAAATCTCCAAAGAATAGGGTAAAAGGGTTATTTATAGTCATAAACTGCGTCTGTCAAGTGCCTCCATATGACTGTGTGAGATTTCACTCGCCCACGTGAGCTGCAGAAATTCCCATGCGACAATGTTTTGCTACAGTGTTTTGCTATAGTGTTTTCACTACAGTACTCTTCATAAACGTGGCTCACACACTCTTCTCTTGAGGCCAAATGGTTAGGCACATGTCCACATGGTAAGTTATAAGACTTTCCATAGTTGAATCATCATTGGGAAGCTCTTGCATTCTTCACACAAGTAGGGACATGGGGGTGTGACTGCCTTTGTTCCATTTCAACTAACAAATTGTCTTGAATTCTTTTTGACGTTTGCACATACCTCCATGTACATGAACTCCTCTTGTACCTTGATCCTTAAGTTGCACAAAAACTCCCAAAATGTGTCTTCATAACCTATCTTTGCTTCTTTTTCTTCCTTCAAGGCATTCACAACCTAGTTGCACAAAAGAACACCAAATACAAATTATGAGACATAAACTATGGTAAAAATGATGCTCAATGCATGTAAAACATATAGAGAAATACGTCTACTCAAGAACTTATCAAAATATGACCCTCGTGTTCACCCGTAAGGTATTACTTGATGACCCGTACACTTGCGGTATAACGGACCAATTGTAGTATTAAGTGTATACTTGCATGCTCATGTATTTGCATAATTTACACACCCAAAACCCATCCGTCATTCATGTGAAGCACACCCGTGCTTAGTCATCTTCTCGAGCAAGACAACGGACATGTTTTCTAGCCTAAAAGTTATAGATCATGAGTTTCAACCCAAGTAAAGCATCAATATTCTGCAAACAAGAATCTAGCGAAACCAATGTCAACAAGCATGGGCTAAATTCGCCAATTAAGTCATACCTTGCCTCACAGGATGAAAGAGATTTGGTGAGAAAGAATCTGCATGAAAACAAATTCAAAAACTCAACATGATCACACCCAAAAATGACCAACGGTGGTTCAGGGAAAAAGAAAAATACTATAGGTCTCACCGGCGGTCAGATATAAAAAGAGAAAATCAGAAGACAAATGATCATGCCAGAGCACGCCCTAATATCACATTCGTGTTTTCGACCATGCTGAGCCCTTTAACATGAAATTTGTGCTCTAGAAGAACACGGTCATGCTTGAGACCATGCTTAGGGTTGTGTGATGCACTCTCTGCAAGTGTACAGATCGTAACAAGTAATAAAGTGGTACCCCGTGAGGGGTAGGGTTGTCGAGCCACAGGGACTAGACTTCTAGTACTAATTTCTCTTCTAATCTCTAGTAGTTCAAGAAGTTTTTGGTAGCAAGAATAACTAAACAAGATAAAAGACTAAAAAAATAGAATTACCAGGCAGAATAGGATCGAGTTTTTAACAACAAGAGAGTAATGCCGGGGACAATCCCTATGTGCTTTAGTGTACTTACTTGCTTCTAATTCCTACCAGGTACATCCTAAGATTCTTGTGGGTGCTCAAAAGCAATGTTGTATCTATGACTCTTATATACGCTAAGTTTTGCACGTGTAACTACGGGTTTCATACACGCCAAGTTTTGCAACTACATAAGGCAATCACAACTACGGTAATCCACACATGCCAAGTTTTACACAAATAACCACGCAAATCAAGAATGCCAAGTTATGCAACAGATGCACAAAACGTATCAGAACTCCATAGACACTAAAAGAAAGTAGTCAAAGTACACTAAGCAACATAGTTCAACATCCCAAGGCACCATGGAACGGTTATCCCCTCATGATTTCATACAACTGAGAAGAAGAAATGAATGAACTAAGGTGAGAAATCATGACTTCCCCCTTTTACAAAATCTTCTTAGTTGTGCTTCAAGAGCTTTATGGACGAGCTATCTCCACTTCTCTCGTGCTTATGACTCGACCTTATTCCCCTTAGATGGTGTGTTGAAGCTTGATCCTTGTCCTCCTCAATGCTCCTCTAGTGGAGAAGAAAACCTCCAAACTAAAGATCCCCCTAAAAACCTAAATCTGGGAGTTAAAAAAGAATTTTCAAGCTCAACACGGTCTAAGCATGATCGTCCTTAGACCGTGCTCTTCTTGGGGCTTTTGAGTGAATCGGTCAAGTGTCATCTAGAGAAAATCATAGGAAGAGCACGATCATACTTTGCCCATGCTCAGCTTGAGAAGGCATGTGCAAGGGGGAAAGCGTGCTTCCCCTGTAACTCCATTTCAGTGATAATCAAGGGGAGGAAGAACGACCGTGCTCAGACTGTGCTCCCCTTGGAAGCACCCCCATGCTTGGTCAGCTATTCAGGCTTCTTCATACAGCAATAATCACAGGGATAGAGCATGACAATGCTCTGCCCATGCTTGGCTTGGACACTTAGAAAAATCTGCATTCTTTGGTTGTTTTTGTCCCCGATTTCACTCCTAATTGCTTTAAACCCTATATTCCTGAACCATGAACAACCATACCCAGAATAGCATTGTATATATCAAAAAAGTGCTAATCGATAAGAAAAAACATGAATTGGGAGTAAGTAAAACATGATATAAATTGCTTTCATCACTGTGCTTTTTACAAGAAGAATTCCGAAAACCTAGAAAATCAGCACAACACTGCAAGAGGTAGCCGGACCGTGCTTATCCAAGCACAGTCATGAGCATGAGCAAGAGCATGCCTATACTTGCTCCTGATGGAAAACAAATTTCTACAGCTCCTGCAAAATGCACGGCCACAAGCATGACCATGCTTGCCTGGAAAAATATAGGAGCTGCATAATAGACCACCATATACACTACCGAATAACCACCGTCTCTATAAGTAGAGCTTTTAGTACTGAGGTTCGAGCACAATTAGGCTCACAATGACCCATACAAGAGAAGAAAAACTCGAGTCTAACAATAACAAACACCCTAACAAAAGAGCATAAACAAAAAAAAAAAAACAAGACATAACTAAAAGAAGTAAAACGCAACAATAAACATAAAAACACTTGGGTTGCCTCCCAAGAACCGCTTGTTTAACATTGCTAGCTTGACGTATTTTAGCTTATTTACCTTAGGGATGCTTGAAAAGAGTGTGTTCCTCCCTACTATAGTTTGCATAGTTACTACCATTAAAGCACAAAATCATTTGCAGTGGAGAGGTGCATGTCAAAGGCTTAACCCATCTTGTTTTAGGCCTCCAAGGAAACAAATTGCAAAGAGAATTATCCTAGTTAAATACATGCACAGGTAGGTCTTTAGGTGGTTGAAATTTCCTACCCACACCTTCCTTAATTCCCAATATCTTCTTCTTGCCCTGTATAAGTTCATCAATCTTTGAAGAAGTTCTGCGTTTCGTTGTCATGGAGTTTGCTTCTTCTTCTAACATTTTGGCTTGAAAACAGATGTGTTCCTTCCAACCATAGCTTGCATAATTAATTCCAACAAATGAGAAGTGTGTGAGATCACCAGGGAATTCCTAAAGGAATATTTTGTTGGACTCCAAGACATGCAACATGGCCTTAGGGGTTATCTCCTTATTCTATAATTTTTTACAATCAACCTCCTTATGCCCCTTTCCTCGAGCTCTCACCAAAGATATAAGCTTCAAACATCGATCCTTAGGCCTCCAAGGATACAACCCGGGACACAAGTTCTTCAATTTCAGTACAAGAGGATCTAAAGACTACTTTAACCTTTTTGCATGATTTAAAATTTCTCCTTGAAGTGCTCTCTTCATATATGACCATTCATTCTTGTGAGAAAAATCCACTTGTTCAAATCCAATCAAGTATGTTTCTTTATCCTCTTCATTGGTTCCCTTCTCACCAAGCTCCCCCATTTCTATTATTGGTGGCATTTGTTTTGTAGCAACTGTCACTAACTCTTGGTTCTCCTTATCCATGGGAATTCTCTTATTTATAAATGTCTGTTCCTCTACTTGTGAGACTTCATTCTCATAAAGTTTACCCCACATCATCTGATCAGAATTAACTAAGGTTTCATGAGCTTCTTTAAGCATAGGATTATGGAGTGCCTCTATCAAATTCTGAGTATACGCTTCGTACCATTCACTTACTTGCATGCCCCAAGTTTGAACCAGAATTGGAGCTTCTTCCCCCAAGGAACTTAATCCCATTTAATCATGAAATGTGCTACTCCCAATTGCTTCAACATTATCATTAGAACACTATACATAGTGATTCTCAACTGAAGCGATTGATTCCAGAATGGGTGCCTCTTGTCTCAAAATCTCCTCCTGTCTCAAAAATTTTCAACTATCTATGGTAGAATTTAACTCAGATGGAATTAAGGAATCTGGAGTTGTGAGTGTAGGTATTTCATAGAATGCAGGAGTTTTAATAAATCTCAAAAACTAATCTGGATCTTCTTGGTTGATCGGAGGTATCCCATCACCAAAACTCATTGTGCTTTTGCACTGAGGTGCTTCATAAAAAGCTGGGGTTTCAATAAATTTTGAAAACCAATCAGGATCTTCCTACATACTAGGCTATATTTCTTTAAGCTCTTGCATCCATGTAACATTGTTTCACGTGTAGCTTGTAGGCAGATCTAATAAACATTGCTCTTCTTGGGAATGGTTAGGATGATAATCAAATGAGAAATCTGTATGATTTCTTAATATTGAAAGCAATTTATCTATAGCTTTACCCTCCTGAAATAAGCTAAAAATCAAAGAATTAGAAAATAAAGCAAAAATATAAGCAAAAGAAGGATACACGGAAGAAATAAACGGCTAGATTACTAGATATAAAACTTTCCCAAAAGTTGCCAGTCCCCGGCAATGGTACCAAAAAACTGGTGACTTTAAACAAGTGCTTCTTGGGAGGTACGTCAAGCTAGTAATATTAAACAAGTGCTTTTTGGGAGTTACGTTAAGCTAGTGACGCTAAACGAACGCTTCTTGGGGAGGAAACCCAAGCATTTTTTCCTCTATAGTTGTCTTTCATTTTCCCTTGTTTATGCTCTTTATTAGGTGTTTGCTTTTGTTGGACTCGAGTTTTCTTCTCTTTATGGGGTCATTATGTGCTCAATTGCGCTGGAATTTTAGTTTCAAAGCTCTATACTCAAGCTAGTGTGTGTTCAGGAGAGTATTTATTCCTTTTTTGCTACTCCTCTATTTTTCCAAGTCAGCAAGGTTATGCTTGTGGCCGTGTTATATGTAGGAGTTATGAAAATTTGGGTTACAAAAGCAAGCATGGGCGTGCTCTCGGCCGTGTTTGTGAGCGTGCTTGCATATGCACGATCAGGCAGCTCCTTGCAAGGTCATGCTTAATTTTGTGGGTTTTCTGAATTTTTCCTGTAAAAAGCACGACCCTAAGCATGGTCTCAAGCACGACTAAGCTCCTCTGGGGTTCTAGCATTTTCTTTCTTTTTATTCTCACCGCTGGAATACTCATCATCTTCACTTTTCTCCTCCCAAACCTCTAGCTCTCTTTTGGTTGGAGTTCATTCTTCTAATCAAGATTTTGAGCCCTTATTGTGCAGTTTTTCTTTCTCACCCATCTTCTCCTCTTCTTTGAGCAAAGGTACAAATCTTCACTGTTTCTACGTCCATGTTTTGTGTGATTACCTTATGTAAACTCTACATTTCATTCTATTAATATTGCATATGCTATGATATGCTTGAAACTTAATGAAGGATAGAAACCATGCACTATTGCTCATTTTTTGTGTTTGGTAAGACGACTGAGCACGAGCGTGCTTCATAGAATCTCTCAATTGTTCCCGGCCAACGGTGCCAACAACATGATAGACGGGTTATGGGTGTCTAAATTATGCATATATATAAGCATGCAAGTATACACTTAATACTACAATGGGTCCGTTATACCGCAAGTGTACGGTCCATCAAGTAATACCTCGTGGGTGAGCACGAGGGTCATATTTTCCCAGGAACGGCGAGAGGCTCATATTACTTCCTTTTCACTTAATCAATAGCCTAATCGTTTATGCTCTTTCTTTAGTTATACTTATATAACATTATTAAACAATAAAATTGGAGACAACGTTAAGCACACTTAGAAAGAGTTGGGAGTATGTACTAAAGTTATCTTGATTATTAATTATGACGGCTATTAAGTGTCAATCGTGTTCTAGGTCTGAACCGAGGGGATTCAAAGGCCTACTAGACCCAATAATCCATGGCGACTAGGTCTAAATCACTAGGAACTTAAGATGGAATCTCTTTCACTTGAATTAGGTTCTTATAGATCATAATAAGTAAACCATCAAAGCACAAAAATACCGCAAGACCAAATAAAGAATAGATAAGCTTTTAATGTATTCCAAGACTAACTCCCTCTAATAGTTCTCAGAAGATAAGGATTTGAGGATCCCAAGGTTTTCCGGTGACGTGTATCACTCACACGTCTCTGATGATGATCTTTGAAGATACCTGTTACACGCGATCTTCTCTGATGATGCTCGTTGACGTACTCTTGAGAAATCCACCATAATCTGTTGGAATAAGGAAGCAACACTGTCTTCCACTACTCAAATCTCCAGAAATCCAGCCGTCCTAGATTCTTCAGGAAAAAAGTCACCCCAAATTTAAAGAAAACTAGGGTATTTATAGTGATCAGCTCCGCCACGGCCTCACCACGGATGTTGTGATGCCCATTGTGAGTAAGTTATTGTTTGGGCTCCAAGTCGCATCCTAGCACGGTCTTTCCGGGCGTTATAACAAGTTGTTGTCATTATAACGGCCGTTGTGAGATGTCACCACACATGTTGTGAGCTTTTGAATCTCAAAATCTCTGGCACAGGCTTCCAATAGGAGTAACAGGTGTAGTTTTATGACCGTTATGTTGACAACAGCCTCACCATGACCATTGCGATGCCTGTTATGAAGCCAATTGCTCTCTGGCACGATCAAACTGATTAAAATTTACCGCTACAGTGATTTGGTGCAGTATTTTGCTACATAATCAGTGCAACAATATTTGGTGACTGAAATCCACCCGGATGTATGTGAGCTTCGACAAATCTTTTGAATATTACCACAATAGAGCTCACTCGTACTATATGAGATTCTCCGCTGTCTAGTGAGGTTATTAAAAATTGTATTTTGGTCTGATTTACCTCAAATAACCTCAATATTTACTTCTTTTTCCTTAAAACGCAATTTGAACCCATTGTGAACAAAAGAATGAAATTATGTATTTAATTGGTGCTAAATATGTCGAATTCCATGCTGAATAAATGATATGAAAAATATGAACTAATTAGCACTTATCACATATCCCCACACTTAAGCGTTTGCTTGTCCTCAAACAAATAAAATGGATAAAAAAAATAAAATACAGATAAGTGCTTTATCTCAGGAAGCTAAGTATGGAGTTTTAGTAGTACGGGGGAACAATCAAATGCCAGGTAGCATGATTATTCCTCTACGTAGAGTAGTCTACTCTACGGCAAAAAGTACTTTCTCAAGTGTCGGTCTCCTGGTCCACTATCTTATAGTCTAGATCATGTAAAAAAAAAATTTTAGTGTTTTATTCAGTCTCACTCTTACACTTTTCATAATAATTTTTTTTTTATGTATGATTACCCTTTCTCTTTTTTCTCTCTTTTTTTCAGTTCTCTTTTATTTTTTTTCTCACACAGTCAATAGCTTTCACACTTCCCAGGAGGCAACCCTCTCTCCCACTAGGGCATACACTTCGTATCCGACTTGTTGGGAGCGACTACGCACTATAAAGGAGGTAGCTCTTTTCGCTGTGCATATATCTTAACTTAGAGCAATAAAGTAAGTACTAATTGACACGTCCAAATATGCATGTAAATCGCAAGTACACGGGTGTCGAAGTAATAAAATACCCGGTGAGTCGGGTAGTCGAATCTACAGGTAACAGGGCTACTAGTACTAACTTCTTCTCTGCTTTCTAACCTAATGATAAATGGAAAGGTATGGTGATCTAATATGCGAAGAAATGAATACTGGAGACTAATATGCAAGGGTGAAATGGAGGGAGAATCTCAATCAATAAAGATGAGGTACCCGGGCAATGCTCCCCCTAGGATCTAACATGAAGTTCAAGATTCGCTAAATGCTTCTAAGCCGAGTCTAATGAGTCGAGGCAATCCAAGAACAACCGGCCCTTGCCTCCAAGCCACCGGTACTAGTCCCCTACAAGGTCCCGGTGGAGAAATCGCTCAATCTCAACATCTCACACCCCATATGACTGCAATACGCTCTAGGGACACCTAAGAGTGAAACCGACTCCTAAAGATAGATCCAACTCTAATTCCCGGCGAAGGATCCCTAACCTCCTACAAGGTCCCGGCGGAGAAATCTCTCAATCTTATGCCTCATACCAAATATGGTTGCATAGAGTCTAGGGAATACGGAGATAGGAAACACTCAATCGGAAGGGAAAGGGGACGCTCCACTATCTCATGACTCACCCTCTCAACCCTCTTTAACCTTGAAGTTCTAACTCTAATGGAGACCTCACTCTCATCAAAGTAACAAATCATGCATATACAATCAACCACAAGGATCAATTAAACATGCAAGCAATGGGAACACAAAATTAAAACTCAAATCAACTCGGATTAACTAGAAACATAAAGCAAATCAATACAAAAGAATAGATCATAGGGTTCACATGCCCAAATACCTACTAGGGTTTAGCCCTCCATGGGGCAAGTTACAAAACAATGATTAATACAATGAAAAGCAACAAAAACCATAGAGAAAACCCCCTTGAATTCGTGATGATTGGCCTTGATGGGTAGTTCAACATCTTGAAGGATTCATCTCCGAAGCTAGGCCGCCGGTGGCTTCCCAAATGCTATGACGGCGAAGGAAACTATCAAAGTTGGTGAAAAACACCCTACAAATCGGCAAAGACCTCCTCTCCAAACCCTAGCCGTCTCACCCCTCAAGAGCCGCACAAAAGATGAGAAAGAATAGGGCAAATCGGCTGTTTATAGGCCTTAGACTGCGTCTGTCACGTGCCCCCACGCGTCCATGTGGATTTTTCCAGCGCGCGCATGAGTGCGAGGGAATTTCAGCGGGCGTGTGAGCGATGACTTTGCTACATTACTTTTTCACAAAACGCGGTCCAAACACTCTTCTCTTGAGGCCACATGTCCGAGCACACGTCCATATGATGAGGCTATAAAACTTTTTCTTCATCGACGTATCTTTTGAGAGGTCTTGCAATCTTCACAAAGAGAAGGAACATGAAGATGTGGCTGCCTTTGTGCCCTTCCAACTAGTGAATTGACTTGAATCTTCTTGGAAGTTGGCACACATCTCCACGTTTATGAACTCCTCTCGTGTCTTGGTCCTTGAATTGAACAAGAACTCCCAACATTGTGTCTTTATAGCCTATCTTTGCTTCCTTTTTACTCTTCAAGGCATTCACAACCTATATGCATAAAAGAACACCAAATACAAAATATGAGACATAAACCATGGTAAAAATGATGCTCAATGCATGTAAAACATATATAAAAATATGTCTACTCAAGCACTTATCACTAATCATACCCCCATTATAAAACATCACTCACTAGACAAGCATAAGGTGCAAGGTGTACTCAAGAGTGAAACAAGATGAGCATAAACTTGTAGAGTAGTCAAACTCTAGAGAGATAACGAAAGAATTGCTAGTCTAACATATCATGTCCCTAGACTGAGGAAACTCCAACAAGTAAGTTCAATGCCTTCAAAGATTAACACTAGCATGTGTGTAAAGTATAAGCACCATTTTTGAAAAAAAAAATTCACAATATAGCACAAAGTTCACAATATAGCACAATACATCACAAAGCAAAGCAATCACACACTCCCTCCCTACACTTAAAGATGTACATTGTCCCTAATGTACATATGCGTGCACAAGTGTAAGTAGAAATAGTAAGAAAGAAGGATAATAGTGAGTGTGTGGTTACTAATACTTCCCTAGTTGCTTAGTTGGCCCAACGACGGTGATAAAGCTATCCTCATCTAGGCTACTAGTTGTGTGGACCAAAATAGCACCTGATCACCTCAAATTTGGTGTAGGAGCGGTGGAGTATGGATGATGTCGGTGGAGAAGAAAGAGACTCAAGTGCCACTGGAGCTGGTGTAGGTGGTGAAGTGGGCATTTGAATGGATTGGCGTAACAGATACTCCAATATCTGAAGTAGGAGACCCTCGATCCTCAGCTGAATTTAATGCCATTCATTCATGGTAAAACACATGATTTAAAGGAGTTTAGAATTTTCTTACAAAATCGGCAGAGAGGATAGAAAAAAAAAATCCTCGGTTAAAATCCAAGAAATCGAGTGTTAAACTCACCGAAAATTGTAGTAAACTCTCAAAAGTACTGTGCAAGTGACAAGGAGAGATCTTCAGTGAAGTGGAAGAGAGAAAATATGATTTAAAGTGAGAAAGCCCAAATTATAGCCAACAACAACCCTATCCCCTTCCGTAACAGCTTCACAATGGGTGGATAATACCTGTTGTTAATCTCTATAGTGTTTAGGGGCACAACGCCCGTGCCGGGGTGTTATGAGGCCATTGTAGACTCAGTATGGTTCAAAAAATCTTCTAAGTGTTGATCATGGCAATTCTAGGTTGCATTATCTGGACAACTGCCCCACCACGGGCATTATGAAAACCGTCCCCTTAAAGATATAGGAAATCACAACATGTTGGAAAACCACCATTATGGGTCACAATGGCCATGGCCACGATAGTGGTGAGCCGGTGATAAACTCACTTAGATACTTAAAAAATTACATTTCTCTTCCTGAACATCACAACGGGTGTACAACGGGTGCACGATACCCGTTGTGATGTAAATAGTGAATAAACATGGGTTCTCCCTGTAGAAAATGGCATGAATATAAATCTTAATCATGAAAATTAACTCCACACAATTGCGCGCATAAAAATCCACTCTACACCATTCAATCAAGTATCACTCTTTATTCAAAACTAAAACTAAAAACAATAGAAAAACTGAAACTTAAGAGTTAACATCTATAAAAACTATTTGGGTTACCTCCCAAGAAGCGCTTGTTTTACGTCACGAGCCTGATGTACCTATTCTTACCTCAAGGAGGCTTGAAAAGAGTGTGCTCCTCCAGGATGGATTTTGCATAACTACTTCCTAAAAATAAAAGACTTACCTACCCAGGTAATGAGCTTGTGGAGGCTTCAAACAAATTACCTTTAGGCCTCCATGGGAACAGTTTGGGTTGGGAATTGTTCAATCCCGGCTTTGGCAGATCCTTGGATGGTATAAGAATCCTCCTTGCTTCTTCAATTATCTCGGATACTTCCCTTCTACTTTCTGCATGCTGATCAACTTCAGAGTAGAAGTTTTATTCAGATGTCATCGATTCTTCTACTTCTACTTCTACCCCATTGTCTTTCTCTACACCATTATGTTCCTCTACCTCAATTTCCTCATTGCTCTATTCTTTTTCAATGTCATCCCCAGATGGGATTTCTATTTCAACATCATAACTCTGCTACTCATCAGCATTTACCTTAAGGAGTTCTCCTACTTTGTTTTCCAAGTTGTAAAGAGATGCTTGGATACTAGTGAGTGTGGCACCAAAGGCTTCAAGTGTGGCATCATTAATTGTAGAATGACTCTTGAGGTGGTATATAGCTGTAGCTTTTGGTGTTTTGCCCCATACTTGACCAAATTTCCCCCAACATATGCTTTTGCTTGTCATGGCCATAGGAATCGTAAGGTCTCTCTTGATATGTTGGGCATACATACGATTGCAGAAGGTCTTCATAATAGTTGTTATGACCCTTGTACGACTTCAAAATCTCCTGGCAAAACAAGTAGTAAATAAGTTAAAGACAAATGAAAGAAAGTAAATATAAAAAAATTAATATAAGAATAAATGGCTAAATAAGCTACAAGTTTTCAAAGAATCTCTCTCATGTTCCCGATAACATCACCATAAACTTGACGGACGGGTTATGGGTGTCTAAATTATGTATACATATATATATATATATATATATATATATATATATATATATATATATATATATATATATATATATATATATATATATATATATATATATAAGCATGCAAGTATGCACTTAATACTACAATGGGAACGTTATACCGTATGTGTACAGGTCATCAAGTAATACCTTGTGGGTGAGCACGAGGGTCATATTTTCCCAGGAACGGTGAGAGGTTCATATTACTTCATTTTCACTTAATCAATAGCCTAATCGTTTATGCTCTTTCTTTAGTTATACTTATACAACACTATTAAACAATACAATTGGAGATGACGTTAAGCACACTTAGAAGGAGTTAGGAGTATGTACTAAAGTTATCTTGATTATTAATTATGATATTGTTAAGTGTCAATCATGTTCTAGGTCTGAACCAGAGGGATTCAAAGGCCTACTAGCCCCAATAATCCATGGTGACTAGGTCTAAATCACTAGAAACTTAAGATGGAATCTCTTCCACCCCAGCCTCCTATGCTTGCCTTAAGTATGGGAATCCCACGAGAAGAGACCAACCAGACCCTAAGCCTAAGGGACGATCAATCCCTAATACGGAATCCTAACTGAGCTTAACCTCTTAAAACATGCATAGAACTATCATGGTATGGATGTCATCAATATGGAGGCATATCCTCCTCATCCACATCAACATGTAACAATCAATTAAGAACATGCAATGATTACTAAAACTAGAATAATTTATATTAATCAATCAAGGTTCATAAATAATAACCAAGGGACCTAGACATACAATTCCCCTCGAATTAGGTTCTTATAGATTATAATAAGTAAAGCATCAAAGCACAAGAATACCACAAGACCAAATAAAGAATAGATAAGCTTTTAATGTATTCCTAGACTAATTCCCTCCAATAGTTCTCGGAAGATAGGGATGTGAGGATCCCAAGGTTGTCCGATGACGTGTTTCACTCAAGCGTCTCTGATGATGATCTTCGAAGATGTCTGTCACACGCAATCTTCTCCGATGATGCTTGTTGACATACTCTTGAGAAATCTGCCATAATCTATTAGAATAAGGAAGCAACATCGTCTTCTGCCACTCAGATCTCTAGAAATCCGGCTGCCCTAGCTTCTTCAGCAAAAAAATCTCCCCAAATTTAGAGAAACTAAGGTATTTATAGTGATCGGCTCTGCCATGGCCTCACCATGGACGTTGGAGTAAGTTATTGATTGGGCTCCAAGTTGTGTCCTGGCATAGTCTTTCTGGGTATTATAACAAGTCGTTGTGATCACAACGGACATTGTGAGATGTCACCACGCTCGTTGGGAGCTTTTGAATCTCGAAATCTCTAGCACGGGCTTCCAATGGGTGTAACGGGTGTAGTTTCATGCTCGTTATGTTCATAACGGTTTCACTACCCCCGTTGTGATGCTCGTTGTGAAGCTAATTGCTCTCTGGCACGATCAAAACTGATTGGAATTTACTGTTACAATGATTTGGTACAGTGATCTGCTACAGTAATCAATGCTACAATATTTGGTGATTGAAATCCACCCGAATGTGTGTGAGCTTTGATAAATCTTTTGAATATTACCAAAATAGAGCTCACTCATACTATATGCGATTCTCCACTATCTAATGAGGTTATAAAAATTGTATTTTGGTCTGATTTACCTCAAATCGCCTCAATATTTACTTCTTTTTCCCTGAAACTCAATTTGTCCCTATTGTGAACAAAATAATGAAGTTACGCACTAATTTGGTGCTAAACATGTCGAATTCCATGCTGAATGCAGTGTAAATGGTATGAAAAATCTTCTCAGATGACTGTAGTGGATGATGACACAGTAGACGCCATTTGGAGAGCAATAGAGTCCCTTACATCCCTGAAAAGTGGGACACCATTGGCCAACATGGTGTATGACAATCTTATATCCCCAAGCGTAGACAACAACCAAATGGAGATTATAGGTGAAAATGCTGAGCCGCTTGCCGTACCGACGAAATTCAACCTGCAAAATAAGCAACCTCAGGGTTTTGCATGGATTGACAAGATTCAACAAATGGTGCTATCAGTCTTCCTTAATTGCCAGATAGGCATGTATCTTGTATGATCACTGTTTGTGTTGCATGCTATTGGTATATGGTTTGCACGATACGTCTTCATATTATTTTGTCTTGATAGATTTAAAATTTTTTGTTTACTATTTAGTATCCACTGTTACTAATGTATAAGGAGCCACCAACACAAATTGATATGTTCCTATTCATATATTTAATTTTTTTTGTTCACTTATATCAATAATTGGATACTACTATTGGTTCATGATTTGTATTCAGTTCATCTGGTCAATAATACTGTTAACTATTTTGTTTATGGCAATTATGTTCAACAATATTAATGTTATTATCACTACTAAAACATATAGGTATGCAAGGCTTATGTTGGTGTTTACTGTTGCTAATTGTTTACTTGATAGGTATGCACAATTTATGCTATTAACACCATTAAAAGTTGTTTGCTATTTGTCTTATCATGCCAACACTAACCTACCTACTATGTTGTGTCAACTTATTAATTACTTTTCCCATTGGTCTAGAACATATGCTTGGAGTAATGAATTTGGGTATACTAGCCGTGACCATCTTCATGCCTTGGTTGAAGGGAAGCATATGGTCCCTGATGATGTTGTTGATCCATTTGTGTCGATATTACATGATTCTCTGAGGAACTTCCCTGGCTAGTTTAAGCGGGCTGCCATGATTACCAGACCAATTGTGCTTGCTCTATCAAAGAGACAAGATTCTAAAGATGGGTTGAATAAATTGTTAGTTCCATCCTTGGATGAATACCCAACTGTGGATGGTGTCCTCATGCTAATAATACTTAGCAAGCATTACCATCATTTCATTTTGGATAAAGAAAAAAGGGAATATCATCATTACTCCTTCCTTACAAACCTTGTGTATGATAAGGAAGCGCTTGTAATGGTTACTCCTAAAACTCAATCCCCTTATTTATGGTATATGTTTGATTTACACCGCTATTTTCCCCCACTTGTAGTGCATGCTTTTTGACAAATTTTAAAACTAAAGCTTAGTGTCACTAGCACTGACTCATACCCTCTAGTGCAAGCCCGCGACTGTCCCCAACAAAGGGTGGGTAGTTTGGATTACTCCATTTATGCAATGCGAGTTATAGAGCAAATACTACAAGGTAAGAAACTTTATTTGCATGTGGTCAGTGAAGTGCCATTCTTTCGACTTGAGTATACTACGAGAATCCTAGTAGATGGCATAGTTCGTAGCCCAGTCATGAAAGAGGACACCACGAACGTTGAAAAGCAAAACCCACCAGCTTATGATATAGTGGAAGCTGTAGTTGGCAATGCGAATGTTGCACATGTTTTAGAGGAGGCCCCTGCGGAGAATACAATATCTAAACCTGTTAAAGAGAAAATGGCTACAAATACCCCCGCACCACCCATAAGTGGAGCAATTGAGACTTCAACTGACCCACTTGAGGGGTGAGAAACTATATCTTCAATCTTCTTGAGTATCTCCGAACATAGGTGAGCCTCCCATTTGTGGTAGTGTTGATATAGATCACACATCATGTTCAACAGTTTGAACCTGCAACACACGAAGACTTGACTTGTCAATACGATCATACGCTACTAAGCAGAATTGCACAAAACTAAATGGGTTTTGAATGTGATAAACATTAAAGGATATTTGTGAGAAGGAACACAAAAAATTATATATGTTTCTTGTAGAATGATGCGAAAATGAGTACACTTATGAATAACTAAACATAATAAATAGAAACAACCAAAAGTAACGAGAAAGACTACATAAAAAAAAACAATAGGGTATAATGCAGTGTAGAAACAATGCATAATAAGCAACATTAAATGATATATGACTAGGTACTAAATGTGGGGAGATTAACTTCTCTTGAGGCATGAGCATACCATTAACAGTCGACTGCAGCACATGTGATGGTGACTTTGTATTTATCATTTTTTATGAAACAAAAGTTGAAATTCAATTTGATAGCGAAGTCACACAATGTTTACTTGAAATTTTCTACATTTTCATAACGTTGTGCAACCGTAGTTATTCCATTCTTCAGAATTCTATAAAGAATTGGATGGTGCTATGGCTTCCTCACCTACTCTCTTTGGCACCAAGGTGGTTTAGGTTATATGAAGTACTTTGTGATAATGGTTCCCTGGTTACAAGAGCATAAGGAAACAATTAGTAAGTTATTTAAGTAGAAACTATCGAAAATAAACACTTACTATAGTTTGTAAGTAGAACAACTAGATACTAAAAAACAAAATGGAAAACTAACCCCAATTAAACTTCAATGAGTATTAAAACATTTAAAGAGCGTAAAATCTAAAACGATATGCAACATTTTATTGTATGAATCATTTACACTACATCCACTTCCCATGGGAAGCAAGAGATTCTGAGGGACCAGAAATGTGAGGAGGTGAAAGAATAAAATGAGGTTGGCATTTAGAATAGCATAGACGACTTGGAGGGGTGTTCTAGCATTTCGTCAACCATCTCAACCACCATGTGAACTATATTCTTCTTGAACGCATGGTGATTGTTGCACATTCTGTAGAAATCACCGTCTGAGCTAATATAAGGGGTCATATCATGCTCGTCAAAGATTAAATACTTTACTCTTACTAGAGGAGAATGAAGGTCCAACGTGCGCATAGTTCATCAAATATGGACTCCCAAACGTGTGTATATTTCATCAAATACAAACTCCTATTTAGACAAGCTGGAGAACTCTATGATACAACCATCTTCATTGTACTTCACAATACCATAAAATGTATCCATCCGAGGCCTGCACAAAAAAAAAAGAAAAGAAAAAAAGAAAGAAAAACTCACATAGCATCATAGCATAATCTTAACATCGTAGCATGAGGAAACTGACCCACTTTCACTCAAGGTTCTTCACTAATTTGTCTTAACCAAATCCAAAACCTTCACTACAATGGTGCTCCACTAGAGTACTTGATATGGTTAGTAGGGGATCGATAGGTTGCAACGAGGGTTTCCCAAATAAAACAACAGAGAAGAAGATGAAGATGATAAGTGTATAAAGAATGGGAACAAGTTAGACATATGAAAAGGCTTCCCCAACAAGTCAACCATGCAACTTTCCAGAACAAGTAGAAGCAGGAGGAGGAGGAAGAAAAGAAGAAGATGGTGGAGAAACTTCTCAAGCAAGCCACCAAGGTACAATCATCCATACTTTGACATGACTGGTGGCTAAATTCCCTCCAAAGCAAGGACACACTCATTCTGAGCAAAAGAGTAGTTTCAGGTTTTTCAAAAAATATGATGGAAGAGTGTAACGAAATGGATGCAACAGTACAAAACTCAAAAAGTAAAGTTTGGTCAGTATTACAAAACGTTAGAAAGACTGATTGGAATTTTTAAAAAGTATCATAAATTAATAAATAAATTATCCTAAAAAATATTTCCCTTTACCCCATAAAAAACCTTCTTATTATTTCCAGAAACCACCCTATTCTCTCTCTGTTTCATTATGCAATCCCTCTCCCCTTTTATTAGTGAACCACCCAAAAAAAACATGCACCCATTTTTGCCCTTGTATGAAAATGTGAGATTTGATAAGTTTTTAACTAATTAACATTAATTATTTTTAATTAATTTTTTTTGAAAAAAAAAAGTGGAAATTGCCAAAAACACCCTCTAAGTTTGCAATATGTACAAACTCTCCCTCTAAATTTGATTATCCATAAAAAACCCCTCCTTTTGAATACAATGAATTTGAAACCCCCCAAGCATGTAATGGAGTTAGTTTTGAATTTTTTGGACAAAATTATCCCTTGCATGGGAAGTTGTGGCAAATGAGACATGGTTTGACCATAACACCCTTTGCTGCAATAATTTTTCCTCTTTAAGAGGAAGCAGTTTTTTTTTCTTGGTTAATCCCCAGAGAACACCATTATTGGCGCTGGTTTCCTTTTTTTCTCTTCATCTCTTCAACTTTTCCTTTTTCAAAGTTGTCTTTGCCTGGACATCTTCTGTAGGATTGGACCACTGCCTCGAAGGAGAACTCCCGCTCAACTCTTTGGCATTTCATTAGTTTGCGCCCCAAGGTATTGAGGCGAGATGGACGTCGTTGAAGATTTTGTGCAGTTTTCTTTTGTTTTGATATTCAGTGGGTTTCTTTCTGGTTTGATTTGTAAAGTATTCTTTGCAAGATCTATGATTGTGTCTGCACTCGTAGTAGTGAAGTGAGTTTTTTTAAAGGTTAGCGTCTACAAAACGTTGTCCGACATACAATGACAAAACTTCAAATTGATCTAACGAGTAAGGAAGGCCTACTAAACCGTCATGATGACCCTTAGGTGGAATGGATACGCTCGTACAATCCGAATACCTACTAAAATCATTTCTGTTTAAACTGAAACTGTTTAAATTTAAACAGAGACATAACATTTTAAACAGAAACTTGATAAATTTAAATGGAAACATTTCTGTTTAAACAAAAAACTGTATAATTTTAAACTGAAACAGGGACATGACAAGGATAGCTAAGAAAAAACATAAGTTTTAAGCGAAAACTGGGATAATTAATCAATAATTAACTTGTACAACTATGTTTCTGTTTAAATATCATCGTTTCGATTTAAATTTGCGTTTATTTATGGAAACAATTTTCATAAATAACGAGCAAAATGTACAATAATATGCGATAGTTTGTGGCAAACATATGTAACGAATATAAGTTGTCCTCTATGCTTAGTTGGCGACGGTTTCTTTGCAAGATCTACGATTGTGTCGGCACTCGTGGTAGTGAAGTGAGTTTTTTAAAAGGTAAGCGCCTACAAAACGTTGTCCGACATGCAATGACAAAACTTCAAATTGATCTAACGAGTAAGAAAGGCCTACTAAACCGTCATGATGGCCCTGAGGTGGAACGGATACGCTCATACAATCCGAATACCTATTAAAATCATTTCTGTTTAAACAGAAACTGGTTAAATTTAAACAAAAATACAATATTTTAAACAGAAACTTGATAAATTTAAATGGAAACATTTCTGTTTAAACAAAAAACCAAAAAGAATGTAAAAATGTATGAAAAATGTTTAATATGATGTGATTGAGCGATTGTTTTTCCACCATTTTTAAGGATAAAGATGGGAATTTCATAATATGGAATTAGTGCTAATGACCTGCCGGGGGTGAAAAAGAGGTAAAATAATAAAATAAGTGAGGTATTCAAAATTCATAGGGATGTTTGGGAAGTTTTGAAATTGTTGAGGGGTAAAAGTTTTGTTTTCAAAATTGATTGTAGCCTGGGGTTTATCCCGACCAAGCACAGATCTCCCTCAAAGCCGCCGTTTTTGGGAAGAATCGGAGGGTTTCTTCACTCGGCCCGTCGGCGGCGCCGCCTTTCCTCCGGTCTACTTTCTCGCCGTCTTTGTTGCCAGATTGCGAGTTCCTCTTCTCCGATTCAAGCGCCGCCATGCCGACAGTGAGCGTCGGCAGAGATCGTCTCTTCCAGCTGTTGGGCAACGATTACAGTAAGCATTGATCTCATTTTCGATCTTTGATCCCTTTTGCTTCTCCATCTTTAACGATTGGTGATTTGCAGCTCAAGAGGAATTCGAAGCACTTTGCTTTGATTTCGGCATCGAGCTCGACGATGTGGTAGTTTTGTTGTTCTAATTCTTTCTAATTTGATTTCTAGGTATTTTTTAGGTCATGGAATTCGGGTTTGTTCCTTTTGTTTTTGTAGACTACGGAGACGGCAGTTATTAGGAAGCAGAATCATCAGGACAATGAGGAAGTGGGTGAGGATGAGGAGGTGATATACAAGATTGAGGTCCCGGCTAACAGGTATCTCCTTGTCTTGATTTGTGAGAAATTTCATGAGATTTTGAACATTTTTGTTTATGATTATGGATTCTGATTCCCAGATTTCTCAAGGTTGTTTCTTTTCATAATTTAAGATATTTTATCAGAGTACAATTTGCCACCTATTTAAATTATGGATTTCAAAATTAGAAGCTTGACGTGAATTTTGGTTTCAAATGGTGTTGAGTTCATTGCTTGTGGTTTCTTGTGACTTTAGGGTTCTGTTGATGATGAAACAGGTATGACCTTCTCTGCCTTGAAGGACTTGCACGTGCTCTTCGTATTTATCTGGGAAAGGATGGCATACCGGTGTACAGATTGTCTAATATCAAGCGTGAGAACTTGACCAAAATTCATGTTAAACCAGAGGTAATTATTGAATAATAATGCCTATTTTTGTTTTGGATTTTGTCTTGAATTGGCATATTATCATTTTTCTGAATGCTGATAAAATATTTTGTATGTGCGACAGACTGCATTGGTTCGACCCTTTGTTGTTTGTGCCATTCTACGGGGAATAACTTTTGATGAAGCAAGATATGATAGCTTTATAGACCTTCAGGACAAGCTGCATCAGAATATATGCCGGTACCTTGTCAATCCTGAAGCTTGTATTTTCTACAGCGTTGGAGAGATCTGAGAAAGCACCTGTGGAAGATTATAATTTGTTGACATCATGATTCCTTTTAATAATAACAGGAAAAGATCTCTAGTTGCTATTGGAACACATGATCTCGACACAATACAGGGTCCCTTCTCATATGAGGTAAGCTATAGTATAGTATGATCATTCCATTCTCTATTTCTCTTCTATCCTAGATAAGCAAATTTTTTTGATGAAGATCTTTGAGTGCCACAAAATGATTCTTATTAAATTTTAAAGAAACATATTATTGTTTGTAGTTTGAACTTTTAACATATTTCCAAAGAATAGCAGAACACTAGTGATAGGCTCTTATGGATAATCATCTGTCAGTTTGGAATACTAAAAGTTCATGAGATAATCACCTCTCCCTTACATGGCTGAATTATCTATTCATATGTGAAGATGAAATATCAACTTTGGCATGGCGCCTTGTCTGGTTGATTGAACTTTAAGTGATTTTTTCAGGTCTAGCCTCATTGATTGTTTTGTGTTTACATTTAGGGTAACATTATGATTGAGGATTTTCATGCTAAGAATGTGAAATCATCTTGTTTGTTGTATTGGAGGTACAAAAATTAGCACGTAATTCTTGATCAAGGAGTTTTAAATAATTTGAAAGTTATGCAATGATCTTTTTAATCCTATGATTGGCTCATATGCATTAATTGGAGTTGTCGTGAAGAAACCCTGATGACATACTTGACATATGGTAGTCCTGATTTTACGTTTGAAGATATCTTCTTGAAAATATTATGCGATTGAAATCAATTGTGATTATCTTTTTATTACTCATTATTTCTTTTATCCAATTGCTTTTAGCCTTTTACAGTTGAAATATGAAAGCAGTACCATTCAAGTTTATTTAAATGTAATTTGTAAACTTCTGTTTTTTTTTTTTTAATTTTGATTTGAGCTAGTCTAAGTCTAATTGTGTTTTTATATTGTGCTGTTTAATTTCTTTTTCAGGCCCAGTCACCTGAACAGATAAAATTTGTGCCTTTGAAGCAGGTTGACAAATGATCTCTTGTATTTGGCTGAACTTTCCCTATCTTATGTGGTGAATATTGCATGGCCATATGTCAGACCTTTTATAAGCTTTTGACACTTTGTGCTCCACATTAGCAGATTAATACATTGATAGGCATCATGCAGTTAATTTTTATATTATCATGCATTGTTATTCTAATTTGTCGTGAATGTCACAGAAATTCCTCCTTACAAAGAGAAGCACAACTTATGTACTTTGTTTTGTTAGGTGCGCAGCTTCACAGCAGATGAACTTATGGAATATTACAAAGTAAGTGCTCATGAGTTCCTTCTTTATTTAAGAAAAAGCATGGCATCTGTTTGTTTGGTCCTCCTGGGACAATATTGATATGCCTAGATCTTTCCACTTTACCATATGTGTTTTTTTTTATATTTCTTATCATCTTATAATTTCAGTGATTGAAGGAAAACATCAATTTAATCTCTTATATTTTCCTTAATGGAACATTTTTAAATATATGTTTTGCAGACAGATAACAAATTGAAGGCTTTCTTACATATAATTAAGAATTCCCCAGTGTACCCTGTTATCTATGACAGCAACAGGTGAGAAACCCATATTTGTTGCAACGTATTTGTTTTCCTTTTACTTTACTTTCCTGTTATTTTTAAAGACTTTAGGAATGTACTACGTAAGTCCTTCAAGTTATTAATTATGGGTTTATTTTTTGTATGGTTTACTTTGTGAATTTTCTCTTGAGGCAGATTGTCTGGCTCCACATTTTGTGACCTGGCCAACTTTTAAATTACATCATTCATACTTGTAGTGTAACACTATAATATGCATTATTTTCCATTTCCATGTAAGTTATAATAGTTTTTCTTGATTTAGCAGTTGTTGATTATTGTGAATTTTTTTTTTACCATCAGAACCATTACAAATTGTAAAATTGTAAACAAGATTAATTGTGGAAGTTGTTAGTAAATTGCTATTTCTTGAGGATTAGCGCTCTGTTTTAGTATGTTTAGTTGTCTACATGGATTTTAAAACCTATGATTGCCATCATGTACTTTGTGTCTGTTCTTGCTAATTTAGTTATCTGCTCTCACAAGCACATTATCTTGACTGCAGAACGGTTTTATCACTACCTCCAATTATTAATGGTGCACATTCAGCAATCAGTTTGCAAACAAGAAATGTATTCATTGAATGCACAGCTACTGATCTAACAAAGGCAAAAATTGTTCTAAATATGATGGTAAGAAAGATTTTATAATTACTAGTCAAAGCTTTGATGTGAAAATAATTGACTGTCTTATGTAGAATTCTTGTGGTCAATTTCATAGGTGACAATGTTTTCGGAGTATTGCCAAGAAAAGTTCGAAGTTGAACCTGTTGCGGTTGTACACTCTGATGGAAGTACAAGCATTTATCCTGATCTTTCAATTACTAACATGAAGGTTGACCTTTCAGATATTAGTGGTTCAATAGGAGTTTCATTGCCAGAACAGGAGGTGCCATTTGCTGCTTGAGTGTTTCTATCTTTTATTTTGTATGCTATGACAAGTTGATACTTTCACACATGCTAATTCTATCTATATTTCAGGTGTAAGGGGACATTTACACATATATGCATATATATATATATATATATATATATATATATTGTTGTGATGCTTGATGGAACATATGTTCTTGCAAATAACAGGTCATTCACTTATTGAAGAAAATGCAACTGCAAACTGAAGAGTCATTATCTCAGAGTGGAAAGTCTAGTATTATTGTTTCTATACCTCCCACTAGAAGTGATATTCTTCATCCCCGTGATGTCATGGAGGTACTGTCTATGTTCATTGACTAGTGGGCTTTGTTAATATTTCCAAGCTAATCGCGCCACATCTTTGTATTCTATATTGTGGTAACCATCCTTTCATTTTTTTAATGTTTATAAAAGGACGTTGCTATTGCTTATGGGTATAACAACATTCCAAAATCAAAGCCTAAATGTTTGACAACGGGAGGGTGGCAACCATTGAACAGATTTTCTGATAAGATCCGAGCAGAGGTACAGTTGTATCATTCATGATTTTTTCATAGTCATTAGTTGGATATGGGGTTCTTTAATAGTTAACTAGGTTTTCATTTAATAGTTTTAGAAGGAAAGAGTGTTAATTTTTTTTTCCTTTGTTACACACCCTCAATTTACTTGTTTCCAATGGAAAGAATGTTTCAGTTTTCTTGTTCTTGGTTACATATTCTATATTTACTTATTTCTGATGGAAAAAATGTTCAGTTTTTTGTCCATTGTCACATATCCTGTTTTTTGTAGCATTATAATGACTTTAACATGTTTGAGCACCACTGTGTGTTCTGATAGGGGGCATGGATATTACTCATTATTTTGGATGGTCATTTATGCTTTTATTTCTTTTTGTTTGGGAACTTGTTTGTATCTAAATGTACTTCAGCTTGATTTTCTGAACTTGTGTTTCAAAGCACAATAATTTTCCTGTTCTGCTTTTTGAATCACGTCTTGGGTTGCAAACAGTGAATCAATTTTAGATTACTCTGGTTGGCATGCTATGAATATTAATTGGTAGTTTGAAACTTCATTAGCTTGCCAAGGTACTGTGAAATAGAAAGCATGGTCATCAATTTCTTCTTTGATGTTCATCCCTAATTATAATATTACCAGGTGGGTGTCATGAGATTCTTAGGTCTGAATTTGAATTTGTTGATACACCATTCATTCTAGTTATTCAAGAGTAACAAGGGCTAAGAATATTTTTTATTAAGCCATGTAAGCCATGATATTCATGGACTTTTTAGGTTATTCTTGGGCATGTTTTATGTACTCACCAATAACTAACTTGATCTTGATTTGCTGAAGAGAATTATTATTTATCTATTTCTCTTGTTAATTTTTGCCTATGCTTTTTTCCCCATTCTAAGAAGGTTTCACTTTGTAGGTTTCTAGGGCTGGTTATTTGGAGGTGTTGACATGGATTTTGTGCTCACATGAAGAAAACTTTAGTATGTTGAAGCGAGTGGATGCGGGGAATGCAGTCATCATTGCAAATCCTCGTTCATCTGAATTTCAGGTATGCTACTTACCTCCTTCATATAACTATCAATTTTAGATATCTAACTTGCCATGTTCTCAGGTTGTTCGGAATAGTCTGATGTCGGGGTTATTAAAAACCCTAAGGCACAACAAGGATCACGCAAAGCCCATTAAGGTATCCCACAGAATGAGCCTTCTTCTACATTTACTTTAACAGTTGCAGATGATTTTAACTTGTCTGTTTATAACTGTGAATTTACACTCTGTTGATCTTTACCTTTATTTAGTAAAGCGATATTGAATATAATTTTTATAAAGGCATCCAAATTTTTTCATGGGAGTAAATGCCCTTCCAAAATCTGACTTATATATTTTCCAATATTATAGCCATATGGATTAGTTTTTTCTTGTCATTTGTAAGAACTTGCTACCCACATTACATGGATTTGGCTGCAACATTCTACCTGCACAGGTCCCACATTATAGTGATCCTCTTTTGCTGTAAGAATGGTGAGCAGGCCCATACTTAATTGTAAGCAGAGACATTTAATCTGACTTAAGGGTTTACAGCTTTTCATAAATGACATAGAACTATGAGACCTTATAGTTTGCTTTCGTCTCAATAGCATGAATAATTTTGTTGAAACTGAAGGATGTGATACTGCCTTTGGCTTTAAGAACATATTTCCATGAAACTAATGGAAAATGCTTTTGTGCGATGGCTTATTGAGACACTTCCTCTCCTATGTGTGAAGTGTAAGTCTTGCTTAATGTGGGTTTGAATAACTAATTTTTTTTACAATGTGAACTTTATTTGGTTTAGCTTTATGGGCATGCTCTAAGAGCTTTTTGGCACATATTAGCACTGTATGTTACTTTCATTATCAAAGTCAACTTTTTGGTTCTCATGCTACATTGTGTTATGAAATAGATATTTGAAGTGGGTGATGTTGTTATAATTGATGAATCCAATGATGTTGGTGCGGCAAATAATCGTCGACTTGCAGCATTGTACTGCAATGTATACTCCGGATTTGAGGTATGATTTGTATGGTGTACACCTTATAAAAAGGGACGAATTCTTAATGTCCAAACATGCTACATATAGTTCCTCTGTTGGTTTGGGTTATTCCTTTGCTTTTTTATTCTATGTGCCTAGCATTTGTGCTTGACGAATGGATCAATTGCATATTTAATTGAACCATAGAAACATCCAAGCAAACCAATAATTGTATAATATGATCCCTTCGTTATTAAGCATTCCTGATGTTGTGAGGATCTATTCTGTTTTTAACAGATGGTTGAGCCATTTCTAGTTAACACTTCCCATTTTAGGTAGTACAAAATTCTTAAAGTTGGCTACATTTAACTTTATGCTTAAAATGTAAAAGGGCATATATGTAATTTGACTTTTTTAAACTTTGTAACTTTGCTAAATTGCTTTTGGTGAGCACTATGTGATTGTTTTTTCCTATTACAATTAGTGGTTTTAATGCAACCAATATGGGATTCTTAGCCTTGGTTACTATGTATAGCAAAAATGCAACATTTACTTTAATATAATTTGATGGTGATTATTTATTAGTTTCTTAATTTTGGATGATTAAGCTCATCTGTCAATTTCACGGCTTGTTTACCTTTTCCAGGGTGATTATTAGTCCAAGTTTCTTTAAATATTTTCACATTTTGCAGGAAATTATGGGCTTGGTTGAGAGAATAATGACAATTGTGGCTAAACCTCATGCAAGATCGACAGAGCATTACTATGAACCTTCAAATGTAAGGAGTTGCTCCTTTATATTGTGATTCATTATGTCATGTATCTGATGGGCATAAATTTTTTACAATTTTATCTTTGTAAATGTTCAAAAGCACTAAAAACTCTCTTGTGATTATTGCATACGTTCTTGGTATTTGAAGCTAGCTGAATTCTTCCCCAATAGACAATGTAGCATCGGTTTCAAGGGCAAAAAGATTGGCAACTTTGGCATTGTTCATCCAGAGGTAGTTTATTCAAATCCATCTTTCATTCACCTATCTGAAATTTTATTAGTCCCTCTGTTTGATTTTTGGAAATCTGTAACATAGATGAATTCTTTATGAATTTTTTTTTTTATCTTGGTATCCTGTTCTAATAAATGAGAAATCTTGGATGCTCATGATGAATCAAATGCTAGACTTTGTATGTGGGTGATTTGCATTTGAAAAAAAAAAAACTGTCTGGGGCTCTGAGTTAAAATTACAGGCACAGTTTTCAGAAGAGTATTCTCTGTCCTAGCTTTCTATTTGTCACCTTTAACTTTTTACACTAATTCTGTTTAAAGATGTGAACCAAGTCCTATCAAATTTTTGAAATTTGTACACCAGCACAAATATCAACTAAAAGGTTGTCTTAATTTGTTTTTGTTTATATTTTCATCAATAAAGAGTTTCTTTAGCCACAGATTGGTCTTCATGCTTCTTAAGATTTTGACTGTGTTTAAATTCAAGCATGCTGTTATATCACATTTTGTTTAACCAAAAGAACTCTGTATGTTTTTCATGTGACTAATGATTTTATATTTATATCTTTTCAGGTTTTGTCCGAGTTCAAAATACAGGACCCTTGCTCATTTCTTGAGATTGACATCCAGTCCTTGCTATGAAGTCTCGGAAATTATGCAGCATATAAATGCTCACCCTGTTTTACACTTGATACCCATTAGAAGGGAAGATAGTTGTTCTATTTTGTCAAATTTATTGCAGGATGTCAGTTAAAAATATCGATTCAAGCACTTTCTTATTGGTCATGCTCAAGTGCAAAGGAGACTGATTGCCAACTAGTCGGTTGTCTTTAAGAACTCAGAACCACATGGGATTAGCTTTACAGTCCCATTTAGTTTAATTTTGTTCTCCATATTGACCATTTCCGAAAGCATATTTCATAGCTGCAATTTCTATTCCTTAAACAATCATTTTTCTTGTTGATACCTTTTTAGAGTTTTTACTTATTAGGTATTTCTGTTATTTACAAACAGTTATGATTGGAACCAGGAATAACAACCCAAGCTAATGTGCATCATGTAAATCATATTAAGCTTTTGATAATATAGAACAAGAAAGACCACTTTTTATGACAGTGAAGATAGCATAGCAGCAATAAGAAATTGATTAAAAGACTTTCCAAAAGTCTTAAATGAGGTGTTCGGAAAAGTATTTTGCTGTTATTTTTCATTAACTTTGATCATTGAGTCAGAAAGGTAAACCTGTTACAGGACCTCTAGTGGCGGTATGTATTTTAGACATATAATACGACATTAAAATAATATGTAGAAATTTTTTTTATAAAACTTATAAATCCTTTTTATTTTATTTTATGTTATTTTGTTTATTTATTTATTTTTGATAAAACCTAAGTTAACTGCGTTTTTGCTTAGTCCGAACAACCTTATTAGGATTTGAAATATTTCGTTGGAGGATGGGATGATAAGCAAGGTTGTTAGACCCGGACCGGCCCGGCCGGTTCAATCGGAAAAACCGGGAACCGGCCATGTGGCCGGCTCGGGTATACCCCATTGACCCGGGTATTAAAAAATCCGGTGTTAACCTGGTGACCCGGGCAGTTCAATCGGGAACTGGTTGACCCGGCCAGGTCAATCGGGTCACAATGTTTAATTTTTTTTTTTTATAATATTTAATAATTTATTATTATTTTCTCATTAGAAACCACAAAATCGTGTATATTTATTAATATTAATTTATAATTTATAATCAATAAATAGAATTACAATATATATATATATCATAAACATACCAACAAAAATTAACATTTAAAAATAAAATATATTAATGTGTTATGTAAATACTTTCTAAAAATTTAATTTATTAAAAAAATAAAACAATAAATGAGTGTAATTTTATTATAAAAATATAAAATTAAAGTATTTTAATTAAATAAAAAATATAAAAAAATTTAAAACAAAATAAAAACTCAATTGAGATATAAGAATTAGTGAATTAATTTCTTATTTATTTAAAAAAAATCAACCAATAAACAAATAAATAAATAAATAACACCGAGAGAAGTTCGATAATTATATATTAATATATTAAATTTGTAAATATTTAAAAAATGTAAAAATAAATGACATAATTAGAAAACTCTATTGTATATAAGGTCATTTATCAATTTAAATATCAAATTTGAGTAGATTTTTATAATATAATTATGGGTTTAATATTATATTTGCTCATTATTAATTATTATAATATTTTTTATATTTAATTATTGACCCCGGTTCAACCCCGGTTCGACCCGGTCAAACCCATTGACCCCTGGGCTTAGCCGGGTCATTGCCCGGGCGGGGTCTGATAACTTTGATGATAAGTAGATTTGTCTAGTAAATAATTAAACAGAGGAGGGTATAAATATTAAGAACACTAATACCAAATTCAATACGATAGAGTGGGTTGATGTTTTGTTAGCCTATTTGGTTTGTATCTTTATTTCTATTTTAACCCATCTCTGATGGTTGTCTTTGTTTTGTGTTTAAACTTAAGCTGTATATATCTATAGATCTATTCATGACATGTATAATTAAAATATACGGCAAATACCTGGAATTTGATCTTTTAGCTTGCCCCTTCAGAAGTGCGCAGGCAAGCTTGAACTAGAATTTACTATAGATAGTAATTAACAGTCAATAATTTTTTAAATAAATTAACATAAATAAATTAACATAAAAGAATTACTTTTGAACTGTGCGTGGCTAGAGATAAAGTCAGAATGACAGAGAGAATTCAGATAAGGGCGCTCATTGGTTAAGAAGGCCCGCTAGACCCGGTCTGACGGGTAGCTGAGCTGGTTAACAGTGTCGGCGGACTTGGCGGGTCACGAATCTGGCTTGGGGCACATCCTTGAACCGGTGGGCTGGGCTGAAATCCATAGGTTCATGGGTCGCCGGTCATTTATTTATTTATTTTCTAAAAAAATTATAAAATGTATTTCAAAAAATAATGAAAAATGTAAAATAATAACAAATAAATTAGGTTGACTATGACTGTTTGTACAGGTGCCGTACATTTTTTTTCTTTGGGAGTAAATGTGAATGATATGATTCTCATTTATCATTGATATCTTTCATTGAAAAAATAATATCAATCAAAAATCTATTGTTGGGTGGGTAATGGTAAAAAAATACACAAAATGGTTGTTAAAAGGGTTTTGGTTTTAAATTAACGTGTTTATGCTATTACATAGCATTGAAATTATGCTGTTTTGTATACCAATATTTTTCTATACAAATAATTTGGTATAAATTCTATTCATTCTATAGCAATCATCTGTAGATATTTTATTTTTCATGTACATATTATTTTTTCTAACCCTCTTGTTTCGTTTTTCTACTATACCATAGCTTCAATGAACTCACCTGATTAGCCTGCTTTTTTTCAAATCTCAACCACCAATCCTAATCATAAAGTAGTGTTAGGGCAGTTGGCTAGAGTGTCAAAAGTATTTGATAGTGGTCATGGGTTCATACTCTATGTGAAGCATATTAGGATTTTAATAGTTTTTTAACTAATAAAAAAATCCAACTCATCAAATTGACTAGGTCAAACCGGTGTGTTTTTTAACTAATAAAAAAATCCAACTCATCAAATTGACTAGGTCAAACCGGTGTGTTTGACCAACTTGGGTGACTTGTTGATCAACTTGCCGGGTTATGGGTTGGGGAGACCCCAGGTAATCGGGTCCACTACAATGCAAGCTAATCTGGGCTAGGTCAATTTTGACTCCTGTCTTTCCCCCAATTTGGCTCAAGTTTTTCAAACTTACATTTATTTACTTATTTATTTATTATTAACAGAATTTTTTTGTGATTAAAATTATATATATTTATTAATGAATAATTAATATTTATTAACAATGAGTATTTTTAATCTTGATTAAGGGTTATATTTAGGTTTTTAATTGAATCTGGTAAACATAGTTAAAGTTATCCCAAATTATCGACGTGTGGTGGCTGGTGTAGGTAAGACTTTAGTTTAGAATATATTTTTTTTTTTTTTCAATTTTGGTCTCCCCCAAAAAGTATTCTTGTTTATAGTCAAAGTGCTGGTGTCAATTGTCAATGTGACAGATAGACATAACATAGACTTTGAACGTCAGGGAAGACCCAACTGCCAACCTAGCCTCAAACTTGGGGTATATATGTATATTAAAATTATTAATGTTGATAAAAATTATTAAATAAAAAAAAATAATCTTTGAATTTTAAGTGTGATTTTATTGTAAGAAACATTTTGGGAAATACTTTGTTTCAAAGGTTATGAAAAAACACGAAGAACGATGATTAAAATACCGTTGTTTTAAGTGTGAAAAACCTGAAGAAAATTAATCTTTGAAATGTCATATATATGAAAGTATTTATAATAAAATTTAAAAAATTAAGAAAATGATGATACATAAAATTCCATTAATTTTTTATAACGTTAAATATGGAATATTTTTCATCATTTTAATTAATTTAATTTGGCAGATTTTAAGTTGTAAATTATTTTTATTTTCAAATAAGTATATATATATATTTGCTGATTTTTAAATTTGTTTTTATTAAATCCATGTTACGACGATTTCGATAAATTTTTTTTAAAACAAAGTCAAATAACTAGATATGAAATTGATTTAGCTATATTAGTTCAAATTGGCTAAAGTAACCCATATTATTCAATTAAAAGATTAGCATACTATCAATGGTGGTACCAGGGGCTTTAGCCACCCCAGTTCTAGTGATCACTGTAGCAAAAGTACTGAAACAAAATAATTTAGATTTGTAAACCAATTAGTTATTGTTGGTGTTGCCAAAGACAATCGGATTGTAAGTGTATGTTACAATGATTGTTAATACCGTCTGAGCATCATGAAAAAAGAGAGACCAACTTCGACAACATCACCATGAATGTTAGTTGAGCAATTGGAAAGGAGAGACATAGTTAGTGGCAGAGGGAAAAATTCAAGAATCCAGCTTAGCACGACCAGAGGATACTCGTTGGGGATCACATTACACTACAATTCTTCGGCTAATCTCTATGTGGACTTCAGTGTTAGAGGTACTCCAAAATTTGCATGATGATGGTGTTTCTTATGATAATAGAGGTATAGTGGCAAGTTTGATTGAAAAAATGGAGAATTATCAGTTTGTATTTGTTATGAACTTTATTAAGTGTTTATTAGGAATAACGAATGAATTATCACTTGCTTTACATCAAAAAAATAATAATATTGTTCAAGTGATGTATTTGATTAAAGTCGTAAGAGCTCGGCTTCAAGACCTTAAAGAGACAGGATGGGAGGAATTTTTGGAGGAGTTAGCTATTTTTTGCGAGGGAAACTCGATCCCGGTGCTTAATATGGAGGATAATATAAGAATTTGCGGTCGTTCTAGGTAGGATGGGCAAGTTATTACTCACTTTCACCATTATCGCGTCGAAATTTTTTGTAAAGTTATTATTTTATATGTTTATTATGTTTTCATAAATCCCATTGATTTTTTTTTTTAGTTTTTGTTACTGATTTTATTATTTATTGTAATATTAGGTTATTGATTTGGTAGCACAATAAATGCAAAATCATTTCTCAAAAACTATTAGAGTTATTTCTTCTTGTGTCATGCCTTGATCCAAGGGACATATTTTCCAAATTCAACATCCATAAACTACTCCGGCTTACAGAGCTTTATCCTTAAGACTTTACTATGACTGAAAGCATGATACTTAAGGATTAACTTGCCACTTTTATTTATGATGTGCGGTGATGAGTGTCCCGCAAGTGCACGGGGTCGTCAAGTAATACCTCTTGTGCGAGCACGAGAGGGTCATATTCCCTGGGCCCAAGGAGCTACCCTTACTTCCTTTTCACTCGTTGTCTAACCTACAAATCACTTGATGCTTAAGGCTACTAATAAAAATAAAACTAAGCGAGTAATTGTGAAAGACCGATTAAGAAAGTGGAAATCAAGAAATGAGGGAGGTCACGGATGTGGATCCCCCCGGGGTTACTAAGGATTAGAAGAATGCTAGAAGTGCTAAGCACGTGGTGGTTCAGGCCAAGAGAGATCCAAAGATAGATCATCCCGATGGTCACGGTAATGATCCCTAATCCCATACAAGTATTGGTACGGAATCTCTTCCGTCCAAATCCTCCTACGATTGCAATTCACACAGGGAAATCTCTCATTATGGCCGAAACTCAACTTAGGTCCAGCCCTAATGGTTGAAGGGGTATGAGACACCCGATGGTCACGACGTGCTCATACATACATCCCCATTAAGCGAGGTGTGTCTAGTACAAGGGCGATGGTCACACACCGAGTACAACCTAGAAGTTGAAATACAGAGTTCTCATGCAAGATCAACACATAAAAGTGCACCAAGCTTAAACCATGAACAAACCACATGCATTAAGCGAATCAAAGCATTCAACAACACAAGTTCACCCCAAGGTTCACCGACATCCGGTGACCTTGGGGGTTTAGCCGCCCATATAAGAAACTACACAAGATAGGCTCATGAAAACAACTAACAAATGCATATAAAAAACTCCCTCAAACAATGAGAACAATAGGAGGAAGAGGAAGGCCGCAGATGTCTTCCACGAACGCCGCAATAGGGGCGGCTTCCCACGTCATCTCCAAGCTTCTCCAAAGGTGGAATCGATGAAGATCTTGCCCAATGACGCTTCTCCCCTCAATTTTCCCTCTCTAGATCATCGGTTGTGGCCTCAATTAGCTCCGGTAAAGTTGCCCCCGCCGAGAGCCTCCAATATTGGAAAGAGATATGATGATGGAGAAAGAAGAAGATCCCCCAAAATAAGCCCTAGCTTTACATAAAAATCATCTGCCCGAGTCACGCGGCTTGCGCGCAGGCCGCGTCGCGCCCGCGTGGCTCACTGTCTTTCCGCTCGCAAAAACCTGGGTCGGTGCTACAGTGCTACGCTACACTATTTTTTTCCTACAATGAATCGTCTGCAGTAACCGCACCGAATTCTCCAGCGGCCCACGCGGGCGGTGTGTGAGCGCGCAGTTCTCGCGAGGTTCACAACCTAATCCAAGTAGGGCCCCGGTTCCTTGCTACATAACCGCAACAGTGTTTTTGCTTCGAGAGCATGGTTTTTTGTGCTGATTTCACCACAATTACGTTCTCAAGCACAATTTAGCTTCTTTGAGGCCTGCAACAAGAAAATAACCAATCTAAGCAAAAAACGAGCACTGATTAATCTAAAATAGCATGCAAGCATATACAAAACCAACATATAAATACATACATTTAGGCTCTTATCATGCGGCGTGATGAAAATTTTGCAAATGTTAGGGACTTAGGTTGTTTTGCAAAGAAGATGGTTGAGACAAGTAAAAGTTTTATTTTTCCACTCGTTTATCGGCTTATTGAGTTGGCATTGATTCTACCAGTTGCGACAGCTAGTATTGAGAGTATGTTTTCGGCAATGAATATTGTGAAAACAAACTTGCGTAACCAAATGGGAGATGAGTGGATGAATGATAGTTTAGTTGTCTATAGGGAGGTTTTTGTAACTATTGATAATGAAGTGATTCTACAACATTTTCAAAAAAAATGCAAACTCGTCGTATACAGCTACCCTCTTTTAGTCACAAGTCTCGCAAATCCGGTATTGGTACTGGCGACAGTTCTACTTCAAGTGTGCATAAATAGTTTCTTTATGTTTTTTTTAATATGTGTATTCAAACTATGATTGTTTTAATTAAAGTTATATTATTGCAGTATTTTATATTAGAAAATTTTGTTTTGTTGGAAAATTTTATTTTATTTTATTTTTTTACACTTTGCCTTCAGCCCCCTCTATTAGTTATTTTTGGTTCCGCTATTATATATTCTCCTGATGAAACCAAATAAAAAAGAAATGCATGAACATTAATCTCACAAATGACAAATAAAATGTCAATATGTAAATGATTAAGATTTTAAAATATATATTACTGATGGTATTCAACGTAAAAATAAATAAATAAATAAATAAATTTAAAATATAATTTTTTTTAAGATGTCATAGTTGAAAAATAGCGAAATTAACTACCACCGCTGGATTGAAATAACTAAATTGTTATCACACGTGCATAGCCTCTTATAATGTCTTGAAGCTTTGGTCCGAAAAATATTGGCACGTCTTCTCCAGTGGGGACGGATAATAGTAGTAGCATTCCGTTAGCATAGAGTTCTTCTACTATTTCCTTTACAGCAAATTGTTCCCATTCTATTTTTGCCAGTAAAATTGAGGGTACATACTGGTTTTGTAAAGGAAGTCCATGGTACTGTACCCATTCAAGTCCTTCGGCTTGATTTTCATTGAGATCTATAATGATCTCTTGGAGTTCAGTCATAGTTGCATAAAACTCATCTTTTACCTTTGTGTTGATATCATTTGTACTTCTATAGGTAATCTTCCTAACCAATCTTGTCTGAAAGAGGACTTTAAATTTATTAGAATAGAGAAGGTATTTTAGTCTCTTTCCTTTATGTTGATCTGTGCTCTAATCTGTTGGATAAAAGTTCTATCCATGCCGTTTCAATTTCTTCTGTTAATAGCTTCACCTTGTTATCTAAGGTTTCTCCCCTCTATGGGAATAGTCCAGTTATTAATGCGCAAATTCTTCTGTCTATCTAGTGATATATAGGTACAACACAAGATCAGTTTCCAATTATATAGTGTAACCTATTTAATTTATGTTTTAATTTATGAAATTTTATGTTTTGATTTATGCGTCTTTCCTCTAATTGTAAATGTATATATATATGGCGGGGTTTAAAATGAATTTTAAACATTATCAACAAATACAAATTTATAGATTTGAAGAGTTTTTATCCAATCACACCCTACATGTCAGCCACGCGGAATTATTATTTTCTATTATTTTTGAAATTTTTAACTAATACAGGTGTGGACCCCGCCCTTAATTAGAGCCTGCTTAAGTTGCTAAACATGCTTACCTTCCCCTTAATCCATTATTTTGGCTTCTTGCTATGAAAAGCTTATGAAGTGAGGAAAATATGGAAGGATTCCCGGATTTAGTCCCATCCTTGTCGGCTGGCAATAATTCCTCATTTCTTTGCCTTATCTCTACCCCTTCCTTGCTTCCTTCCACCTTTAACCTCATTCTCCTCTCTTTTGAAGCCTCAAGAGTGAAGAACTTTACCGGAGCACTGTAGCGATGACGATCAAACCGGGGAGGAACTCTTCAACTCATCAACAACCTAGAGGTATTTGTTGAAAGTTGTTCACATTGTCTGGAAGATAACTTCTCTTTCATGCATGATGGTTGTTAGCTTGTTGCTTATGTTTGCATAAGGTTGTTGTTTGATTTTTTCTTTGTGCTTATCCTTGCATGAAAACCCTCTCTTTATGCATGCTGAAACTTGCTCTTGTGCCTCTTGAATATCTTTAGTTCTTGGCCTCCAAGCTACATAAAGTTTTACTCATGGAACCATCTATATGTTTATGCAATTATGCTTGAAACCCAAGCCAAAAAACCCAAGTTTTTGCTTGCCTAATGAATGTATAGTTTGTAGTTATGACATGTGTGTTGGGCATTGCAAATTTCTGCATCCTTGTGCATGACTTTCTAAGGCATTTATATTTTTTTTATTACTAGAAAAGCTAGTGAACTTGATCCTTTTCTTGAGCTTTGCATCCCTACTTGTTTGCATGGAAAACAAAAGATTAGAAGCCTCTAAGATGTGGTCCAGTGTTTAGATCCAAGTGCTTTTCAAACAAGGTTCATAATACTTCATATTTGGCCATTTCTTATAGCTGGTAGTTGGTTGCATGTCATGCTTTGATTCTATAACTATCAAGTATAGTATAGATATTTATATACATATTGACTTTTTTGCAACTTTTGAATATAGTAGTATATATATATCCACACATGTTGGTTCTGCAACCATAAATATGTGATAATATATACATGCATGCATGCATTGATTTGCTACTTGTGCTAGGAGACTTATTTCCATCCTTGTTTCTCTCATCTCATGTTCTTGTTCTTGTTAATCATTCTATGTTCCTGTTTCACATCATTGTTATTATCACTAGTATTAGTATTATGCTAGGTCTACTTGTAGACACTTTCAAACTGTTGTTGCTTTAATTAGGTATTTAAACATAGTTCGATGTCTTTATTATAGGACCACCGTGAGGCATTTATTTGGATCTCAATTGGGATTAGACTATTGTCAAGTAAGTAATCCCTTGACCCTTTGCATTTAAAATTTTGTTAATTTTAAATTTATTATTTATTTATTTATTGTTATTTCATTTCTTTAAAATTTGTTTTGAAACTATTTGTGATTATTCATTGAAATTTATGTTGGGAAATGCCATCACATTTTATTGCTTATGTCTTAGATAAATAACCCTTAGACTTAGTTAGAACATAGTATTTTTATCTTACCAATCTTTATACTTATTTGTTTTCCCTTATCTATAAAATTTTTATAATAATATTTTCTTTACCATCCAATCATACAACATGATGATTTGGAATTGAAATCTTAGTCATTCAAATAGAATTAGAGGGTTAGTAGATTTTGGGTAATTATTCATTCATTATTATTATTATTAAAATTTTTTTTTATCATTTTCTTCATGAGATATTTTAGTGGAGATTTATCTTTCATTGCCTCTTAATGTGGGAGTCTGGCAAGATTTGGAAATCTTTTGTGTATTTAGCAATTATTTTAATTATTTAATTGTTTTTATCATTTATTGTTTATTTATTTATTTACTTTATAATATTACCTTAATTTTTGGAAGATACGTGTGAAATTTCTATATTCTTGACTTTAGAATCCGTCTGAATATTTTGGTCTCCAAATGAACGATATGCAACCCTGTCAGTGGGGGGTTAAACCCTGATCTTGTCGACAAGTAATTTTGGGAAAATGAGACTGCAGTTTCGCACCGTGTCCGTTCGGTGAAATAATCAATGGCCATCTGGTATTTAGTCTCGGGTCACCAAGGGTAAATAAATGATTTCTGTTATTTTAGCTCGGGTCTGTCACCGAAGATAAACAAATGACCTTTGGCACTTACAGTGAATTTGGAGACATACTCTAGATTTTGTTATCTACGTTTCATCCTTTAGTTTTAATAATGCCTATTGGTGCTATTGATTTTTGTACAATTTTGATATTTGAACTTTTTGTTTTCAGTTTGTTTTGGATTACTTACTGGGCTGGTGAGCTCATAGATTTATTTTAAATCTTTTTCAGATCAGGAGCAGTAGACCCAAGGATCTTAGAAGGCTTCCAGTAGATGTCTTCTTTGGAATATTGTCTTATGACTTATGTCTTTGTATCAGTTGTATTGTTGTTTAAGAATCTCCTTGTAGGTCATGCTGTATTTCATTTGCCTTGTATTTGAGTTTGATTGTTAACCTTAAGTGGTACTCTTATTTGGTATTTTGTCAGTTTATTTTCTACTCCTAGTCTGTGTTTAGATTTTGAGACCTTGCAAATTCACTGGACCCCGCCTGTTGGTCTACGACCGTTTGTCAACGCACCAAATTCGGGGCGTGACAACAGGTTAATCCGTCATGGGTGTACTCAATGGCAAGTCTGGGCATGATGGATACTTTGGACAAAATTACTGTTTTAGAGATTGAAATGATTTTTTTTTTATTTTTTTTTATACAACTGAAATGATGTCATTCCCACGGAAAAATCCTCAAATCCTTGAGACAAATAAATAAATTAATTAAAAAGTTGGTGGAGTGAAACACTTACTCTCCAAGTGAGGTTATCTTACTCGGAATGCCAAAATAATTGGAAGAAAGTAATGCTTCTTAATATGGGATCATAAAGGTAAAATTCAATGGTTAAAAAATAAAAAATAAAAAAATAAATATTGAACTGGAAATATTTTCTAAAAAAGTCTATTTTCTTGAAAAGACAGATAAAATACAAGGCAAAACCGGATCGCCATAGTACTCCACAGTTACACCTACCCTATTAATTGTTCAACACAATATTTTGATTATGCCATTTTAAAGGCACATTCGCTCCAACAATTTCCATCTAAATCTACCAAAAGTCTGACAATATATTTGAAAAAAGATGTCATACAACGCAGACCATGAGAAACTATGATCACATTGCCACCAGCTTTTCATGTACAAATAATAAATACCAAATAATAACAACAACAACAACAATACAATAAATAAAAAAAAATAAGCAGGGAACTGAATGATAAGATCAATCACCATAAATGGGCAAAAAAATAAAAATAAATCGTAAAGAAGCTAGATTTATTACAGATGCTTCCAGCAAAATCACCACATTCCTCAGACCAATTCCTTTCTGAAGATGACTATGAAAAGAGCATTATATAGCACTATCAAACTTGGATCAGTTCTTTTAGTTATCATGTTTGCAGGAAAATTTACAGATGCCAGATGCAAATTGCCTCTACAATGAAACAGAAGAAGCCATGCCTATCTTTGTGGGAGCCATATTTGGCAATATATCACAATGTTATCTGTAATGAGCCTTATTCAATTTATAACAATTCTGATATGCATTGAATTGGGGACAACAATCCTTTTCTAAGTCAGCCATGGCAGCTAATGAAACCCAAAGGCCTTGGAAAATATACTATATAATGAAATACCGAAACAAAAATGCACCTCAAGTGAGGAGAAACTACCTATAGCCATGATGATTTCACCTGTTTATAAGAGAATGGGTGAGAATCCCAGCCAGAGTCAGGTTCTTTCCGCTTGAAAGACATTCCAGAACTCTCAGGTTGTGAAGTGGTTGCCTGCTCTTCGAGAAAACCAAAGAATTGTTTCAGACTACCTGGTTGCCTACTTGCACTCTCCATAGGCGTCATGCCAAAGTTCAAATCCAAAGCAGGTTCAGAAGCCTCAGGCATATTCCAGCCCGGCCGATCACTGCCTACACCAAGATGAAATGCACCAGAAGTAGAGGTATTCTGTTCCAATGTCCTAAGCAACTGGGGTATGACTTTGACCCCACTGGAGTCTACCAGGTATGGAGTGCTGTGAATTCCATAAAGTGCTGAAGGAATCGGCATGGCTGTCTCCATTCCAATTCCATTATAGCCATAGGCAGTGGCTGGCATGTGATATGGCATCATTGTTCTAGTAGCCATGTTGGTCCCAATATTTACACCGCCACCAAGAAATGCCTGATGGGACGGGGATGGTTGGTCAGCATAACTCTTCCTTTCTGCAGTCATTCTTGAACCCATGATGGTGATGCAAGGATCTTCTGTTTTAGAGCCGTCATATGTACCAGAAGTATTGAGAGATGATCTGTTGAGGTTTTGAGAGCCGACCACAACCAATAAAGATGGGTTGTCATTCAGATCAAAGTCCCTCGTTGATGGAACTCTGGAAGAAGATGATGATGATGGAGACATGCTTCGATCTGCTATCTTGTGAAGAGGCCTCCAGTTCAATGAAGAATATGGTGAAACTTCTTCATCTCCCAGGCGGTTTAAATCCAGGTTTAACTTCTCTGATCTTCTTGAACTGACTTCAATAGAAGAATCAGCAGATGGAAAACCTGAGTGTGGTAGTTGTTTAACTGATGTTGTATTGGCTGCTTCGCCATCCTCACTTGTCATGTTCAAGTCAATACCAAGAAAAGCTGGTTTCTGCTTTGAACCAGAAGAACTATCTGGAGTTTTTTGAGATGATGTGGGACGGAAAGCACTAGTGGCAGCAGAACCCCTCCACCCCATTTCTCCTTCAAACTGGAGCCTAGTAACAGGCAGACCAGAGGTTCCTTTTGAAGAAGCAACGACAGCTTTAGGTGCAGACAAAATGACTGAACTTTTATTTGACGGGTACATTGAACAATCATTTTCCTCATCAGCAACATCTGCATTGAGATCAAAGTCAGGCCTGCAGACAGCAACCTCACCAGCCGGCTTTTTGTCAATTGGTACTGACTTCAATGATGCCATATCTTCCTTCCTAGGATCAAAGACAAGATCTTCAGAAACTTTTAAACCATCTTCCATTGGAGACGATGGTCTCTCAGAAACATCGTTTCCAATGGCCTGTCCATTTACCTCTTGCTCTTTGGTTGGTGGCTGACCCTCCTTACTTTCCAAAGAATCAAAAGTGTTCGCCTCAATCTTTCCAGAACTGATTTCAGGAGATCTGCTGGATGGTTCTCTGTAATTGGAAACTTCATGTTCTACCTTTCTTGCATCCTGTTGTGCAACGTCCACAGCATCAATTTCACTGCATTCAAGTTCCAAATCTGATGGCCTATCAGTCACACCTCTTAGCTTGGCCTCCACTGCTTTTAGATCTACACCATTTACCTTCAAGTTGGATGTACCATCAACTATTACAGTGTCATCTTTACTACTGAAAGCTTCCTTTAATTGGCAATTAGTTTCTATAACATCTATCTCTCTATTAATAGTTGCTTTACTAGAGAGGCCTTGACAGTCCAAGGAATGATCTTCATTCTCATTCTCTTGGCAGTCATTAAAATTTCTAGTATATTTCAATGACTCATCGTCACCAATCTCACATACCTGTGACACCACATCTTTAGGTATACAAGAACTGCTTTCCTTTCCGTCAAAATTGTCATCGGATTCCTTCAAAGGCTTCCACTGAGATATATTAGAAGATGAAATGTTGCAATTTTCCAAATGACTACCTTCCTTGTCTCCCTTTGCATTAACTGCAACCTCTATCTGTTTTTCATCATTAACACCATCATCCAATTGGCTGTTAGATTCATCAACCTTTCTTACCCCATCAATATTAATGAATGTGCTGGTTGAGGCCATACTTATTGCAGAACAAACAGAAGACTCTCCTGTCCTAGCAAGATTATTCATACAAGAAGTAGATAAATGGGGGGAACCCATCCTGTCTGATGACACAGCATTTGCATCGATTGTAATTACATCAGCACCAGGTGAACTCACATGAGATATGGGAACTTCTAATGTGCCAGCATTCTCCAACTGTGTAGTGTTAGAGCATTTAGATCCATGTTCATTATCTGGTGATACAATTCCTAAAGCTGTATCCTCAAACTTTGGTTTGCATGAAGAACTTCCATCTGGACTTGTTTGGTGAATAGCACTACCTTTAGTTGCATCATTAGCTGAGGGTGCATCACCAGTATCTGAAATTTGGCATCTTGCATCATCAACCCTAGCACAGTTCCACTGATCCAACAAAATTTTTGCCCTTTCCTGGATGTTACAGGTTTTGTGACAAAGCAGGCGTTCAACAGTTATATTAATTCCAGATGCAATTGACTTTTCATTGTCAATTGGAAGTCTTTCAAGTGAGCCAAGCAATGCATTAACTAATTCTTCTTCAACTGAACTGTCACCAGCCTCATTGGAGCACTTAATAGCTTCCTGAAGCCATCGATTGAGTAGAATGACACCATTTAACTGAACAAAATGATGAAGGCAGTCCTTGTTATCTGTTGCAGCTAAGGTGCCTGCAACAATAGACCACTGCCTTGCTGCATCCCCAGTATTACTGGTAACAATATCAACCTGTTTTTGCATCATAGAAATCAGCTCCTCAACCCTAGCAGAAGTTGCCAGCCCATTCTTCATTTCAGTAAGAGTAAAGAAATCTTCAAGAGTCATGTTGGGAAACACAGGAGATGAGGACCAGAAGCTTTAATCATGCAGTTACCCTCAGGTGTTGCGATTCCAAACCTCCAACAAATAACTTTTCAACGTAACTAGTGGTCTGCTGTGTATCTGCAACAAATAAGATATAAGTATACACTCAAATATGATCTTTCTTACTGTTGTCTAGCAGTAATAAGTCAAAAAAAGCCTGTAAAGTTTACCATGTTAGCAAAAATCTACAGAACTACCAATCTCCACCAGGATCCAGAAAAAAGATTTCAGATTTCATTACAGGTTTAAGAACTCTACCATTTAGCTGTTTCATATGAAATGCACAAACCAAGTGACTGAAAATAATGAACATTTATCATTCTATCATAACTCATTCAAGAAAATTTTAGTTCATTGAAAACAACACATAAATTCAGAGGTCGGAAAAAATAAGTTCTTATCAAGAAAGGTACAGATCTCAAAATAGAAAAGTTACAAGTTTCGAGTAGGTTATCTAGTTTAAGATAGTTAATAAAATATTGGCCTAATTAGCTTCATTTAAATAAGGAGAATAATGAGAAATTAGAAGAGAAAGACAAAGTCGAGCATATTAAAAAATTGGGAGATTAATTACTTACAAGGACATCTGAAGAAAATCAACATGAAACTTAATGAAATAATATACTACACAACAAAGGTAATACCTAGAATTATCATTAAAAAATTGGGCACAATATGATTCATACACATGATTTCTTTATATTAAGCAATAACAGGTGTTTTGTCTAAGTGAATTTCTAATTGTAAAAATTAAGACAACCCATTAAAGTTCATTGACATAAATGGCACATCAAAACAACTACCTCAATTGCTGTACTAACATGGAAAATGTTCCAAAACACATAAAGCCTCTGCATGAGGTATGGATCATACACCTTATAAGAGATTTTAAGTGAAAATATCTGAACTTAATCACAAATCAAGTTATAATAACTTTTACAAAAATAATAAAACAACTTAACATTTCAATATTTAAGTAATTCATCTACACTCTTAGAAAAAAAAGTGTATTTTCTACATTAAATAAAGTAATATAGCCCCTTATATATGGGCCATATGTCTGAGCATTCTACAAGATGGAATGAGGTGGCCTCTGCCCTCTAGATGTGACATATAATATTGTTTATCACCAAAATTTCACATCTAACACAACTTCTACGACAATTCCTCACCAACCAACCCTTCTTCCTCGCCTCTATTTACTAATTAAAGGCTTTCTAACCATATCTGCGCAACCACCATTTTTAACATGTGAGAACATTTCAGTCACCACCAACTTCAGCTTGAATAATTGTCTTCCAGTCTAGACATCTCACGCACCAATGGCCTATTTCAAGTTGACAAATTTGAGAATAAATTCAAATGGATTGCCACAGGAAGGAAAGTTGTCATTGCAATGGAGTAAGTGTATAAAGTCTGCAATCATGATGATGTTACCATTCAGAATAAGGCAACAGCAACATATATGCTACTTCATGCCCTTTCAAAGTGGAGTAATGGATGTTTTACTTAGGAGACATTGCTTAACTAGTGATTTCATTTGGTAGTTTCACGAACATTATTTTGTAATATTTATCATGAAGTATCACCATCTTTCCAACTCTAAGAAATAAAGCAAAGTTGATGGGTATGCTATTTTATCAAGTTTATTCTCTCTATATATAAAAAAGGAGATGGATATTTTAATAATAAATAAAGAATCAGGCTGTGCATTCACTGTTAATTATATAGAGTCGAATAAAAAACGAAGAATTAAATAATGTAAAATAAAAAAATAAACCTAGCAAATTCTAAAAGATATGTGCATTGTCATGTAATAAGCATCAAGATCAACTGAAGTGATCATCAAACAATCACTATGATCAACCTTCGAAATAAAGGATGATATAGTTTTGCTCAAAAAATAATTTGACCTCCAACTATCAAGTCAAAAATTAATAGAAAAGGAAAAGGAAGACTTACAAGTTAAACAAGGAATTTACAATGATTTTGGCAATTGACTTCAGTGCACATCATTACTTGCTCAACTTTTAATTATGTGGAAATACAAGCCAAGGTCTAACAAATATCACCAAATATAGATACTGAAATTGCAACCAAAGCTTGAAAAATCCTGCTTAAATTTTTCCAGAAATATGATCGAAAAGGAAATTAAGAATTTTATAAACATATTCCCCTGCAAAGTTTATTATGGGAAATTTCAATGATTCAATCCCAGAAATTTTGAAGAGTTGTGCTGACAAGAAAGATGTGAAATGGAGAGAAATGGGGTTCAACACAACATTATATCTTGCTGGCCTGGACAGTGGCCCAAGGATTTTGACACTATTCTGAGGGCATTCCTAGCTCTATGGAACAAGCTTGCCACAGCAGCTAAGTCCAGTGTCTCCTTGTTCCACTACCAAGGTAGTTAGCTAATAGAATTAGGATGAATAAATGGTACCCCATTTTGTTTTGAAATTTTAATTTTATTCTTTAGACTTTTTAGAAAATTTATTCCTGAATAATAAAAAAAAATACTTAACCTTACATTTTGGTCATTCTGCACAAAATGCAGACTTCTACATCAACACATTGACCATTTGAGAAATTATTTTAAAAAGGTAACTTTGCCGTTTTAGATAGACACATGGCATCCATAATTCTCACCCATGTACAATGAAAGGTACCGACACAGCTAGAGTTGCAGGACTCAGAAGCCTACTTGCATGGAAATTTTATGTGTCCGGACCTCAAGACTATTTTTATAGCATCAAAATTATCAGAAGGTGAATCCAGGTGTCATTTGTATGACTAAAGTCTAAAAGAATGTATGCCTATCCTCAAACTTTTAGCCTGAGAACCATTCTCCATATAAATCCATTTCCATACAAAACTGACGGATGATGTATCTTCAATGAGCTCCATAAATGTTATGCTTTGTAACATGAACAAGTAATTTGAAGATCCACCTAGATATAAAAAAAAAGGTCTCTCCTGGACAATTTTATGTGGCCAGCCACATGCAGCAATTTCCATGCAAGGTTCACTGAATATAGTGCCTGCTTCCAGTTAAGACCTCCCACAGAAAAAGTGATGAAATTTATGTCCCTGGATTTACAAGGTGATAATTGTAAAAAATTTATGGAAGATAGCTAGTGTATGATTACCTACAATTAGTTTGAGTCAACTACCACGTAAGTATATTGGCCACCAGGGTAATGATCCAGTATGGCTCTAAACTCTCAAAATGGAGAAGTTCAGAAGCTAATACATTTGTTATGCTAAACACAACAAGAGATGCCTTGAGAAATCCAAGCGAAGCTACAATTAGAAAGTGATAGAATCACCAGTATTGCCTATAGTGATAATAGAGCTACAGTTACGGACAAGACTTCAATCAGTGATATCATGCACAAAACCTAATATCTGGCAATTGTTGTTTTTCATGTTAACTTTTTCTAGGTATTACCATATGCACTATCTATAACTGATAATGATCTTAAAAATAAAGCCAAAAGGACAATCTACGAAGTATTATTTTCAATATATCATTGACTTAATCAATGTAAAATGAAGGAAATGAAGGTCTAGTTTATCTAACCATTTTCCTGATTCCTTAGGGATGAAAAGGGGTAGTTCTCATTCTTTGTTTGGTTGAGAATATATGCATAGAATAGCATTTAAGGCTAGATAAGATGTGCATTACATCAATATTTAAACCCTCTATTAAATTTAATGTTTTTTCCCCCTATCTTACTTGTAACCAAAAACATCTGCAAAAATTCTCCCAAACGTCCTTTCTTTGAATAGCAAAGCACAAAATCAGGAAAGGATAAAGCAAGAAATATTCTGAGTGCATTAGCATCCCTTGATAAATGGTGAGGATTAATAAATATGGAACACTGTATTGTAAATAGTTTATTATATTATCAGAAGCCTCAGCCGAATCCCACCAGATTCAAGGCAAATATTTAGTACATATACAATTTGGTACAAAATTAATTAATAAATAAAAGCAAATAGATATCATCACAATGACATTTTACCCAGTCATTAACAACATAGTATAACAAGGGAGAATCTATAATAATAATAATAAAAAAAAAAGAGAGAGAGAGTCCAATCCCTGTATAAACAGTAAAAGGAGAAAAAAAAGGAAAATAAGCCGCAGCGATAAATTTGATAACCACATCTGAAATCCTCTAGAAGCTACTTCAACTACCAGGAAATAAAGCTCATCAAGTATAATCAAATTGAACCCCAAAAATTCCAGCGAGACGAAAAGGAAAAAAGAAAAAAAAATAAAAACTAAAAAACTATTCAAGTCTACAAAATCAAATCTAAACTCCAAATAATTAAATTGGCAACATAAAAAGGTAAAAAAGTCACCAAATTCCTGCCACTAAAACCAACCTAATCTATCAAATTGCACACCAACAGGCACCCTTGATTAAAAAACACGAAAGAGAGAACAAAAAAAAACCCCCTAATTTGAGAAAAACCACCAAAAGCGAATTACAACCCTCAAAACCAAACTCCAATCAAATCATAAAAAACACAAAACATATTCAATTGACACCAAGCAACAACAATCCCACCAATTCCCAACTCAAATCACCTTTCCAAGCCAAACAAAGAATCAAAAAGCAACATTCGGAATTAAAATCAAAGCGGAATGGTCTAGTAGCGTAAAAAATTTCTAAAAAAATCGAAACAAATCTGAGATACTGGAAAACAAGGGAGGAGCAAGGGATTCACCGAAAGAGATATTGAGGTCCGATTAGGAGAAGAAATCCGCAGATTAATCAGCGAAGAAGAACTCTAACATCTCCATCGCCATCGCCATCGCCATCGCCATCGCCATCTCCATCTCCATCTCCATCTCCATCTCGGCTGTGAGAACCCTCGTTTTCTAGAGAGCTGAAACTCCCCCCTTTGGAAACACGACCTTTGTGTTTGTTCTCTCTCTCTCTCTCTCTCTCTCTCTCTTTTTCTCGCGGAGAGGAAGGTCTCTTTCTAGCTTTTATTTATTCATGGACCAGTGGCACGTGCGTCACGCGTGAGTGGCGTTGGGCTCGGAGGCGACGGGTTGCACAACCGGCTGGCCCAGTCGCAATGACCGGTGCAGCCAGTATACACTCCCATCTTTAATTCTGTCCATTTATTTAATTTTATTATTATTATTATTATTATTATTATTATTATTATTATATATACACTAAAATATGATAAATAAATATCAATGTCAGATAAAATTTGGTTTTTGATTACCAGAATTTTTCGAAGTGATTGAAAATGGAAGTGGAATTTTAAAAGATTTCTTGCATTATAATTTTTGATGTTTTAATCATATTAAAATATTTTTTTATCATTTTATTTATATTAAAAAAATTATAATATATTACTGAATATCATGTTATAAAAGATGAGAATCTGTTCTGCTTTAATTAAAAAATTCATGATTTTATCCACAAAAGTCATTTATATATTTTTTTTTTATTTTGAATAAAAAAATCAATGAGTTTTATATTAAAATCAATTATACATCTAATGATATTTATTACGGAAAGATTTTATATAAACAAAAGTTAATATCCATATTCTTAATAAATAAAATTAACGGGAAAGTATTGAAACATCCTCCCAAATTTGCACTTTCCCTCTAAATCCCTACAAGGTTTCCACTAGGGGTGGCAAAAATTCGGGTCCGGACAAAACCGGGTCCGGACAACTACTAATATAAATAGAAAAACTTGTGTCCCGGATCCCTAGGGTTTGTAAATCCGGACAAACTTTAGTATGTCCAAACCCGGTTTATTTTTAAAAACCCGGGTTGTCCGACGTCCAAATTTGTCCGAATTCTATAAGTTATTTTTTAAGTCATTTCAAATATTAAATTATACAAAAAAATAATTTAATTCACATTAAATGCAAAAAAACATTAATAATCCAAAAACTCAACTCAAATTATAGAAAAATCTAAGTCTTTAATAGAAAACAATAGATGTTTAAAGTTTTTTTAGAAGAATCAGCTTTAAAACAAATGCTCAAGGTCATGAGCTTTTAAAGTTTTATGGGTTAAAAGGGCCCAGTTGTCCGAATTTCTATGTCCGGACTCGCCCGGATTTAAATCCGGACAACTAAGCCATGTCCGGACCCTGCCCAGATTTTGAAAACCTTATGTCTAAACCCTTTTTATTCCGGGCCGGACAAAACCGGGCCGGCGGGTCCGGACAGATTATTGCCACCCCTAGTTTCCACTTCCTTTTAAGTCCTTCCTTTATTGGGCATTTTTCTTTCAGTCCTTATTCCCCAAACGGAGTTAATTGGGGTGTTAAGTGGCTATGGAAGTTACCATAATGCCCTTCATCTATGGAGAAAGTTCCCAGGCGGGGGAAATGACAACTATGCCCTTGAATATCTTGGTAACTGCGCACGGTTGGATGGTTGGATTTGCGAGGCGTTGGGATTCGCGGCCGCTTTTCTCCAATCTTGGTGACTGTTCGTCTTCTATACATCATGCGCAAGACGGTGGAGAACCCTTTCCCAGCAGTCGACTTCCTCGTGAGCGTCGGCTTTCATCTTCTCCGAATCTATTGTTCTCCCATTGACGGCCGGCCACAGAAGAAGTTTCTCAAAGGAAATCACAACCGAAAGGTGAGAAAACGGGACTTCAAGTAGGTGGATGATAGTGCTATGCATGGTGTTCAAATGTTGTAACATTGCTTCGTTTGTGTGTGAAATAAGCCATTATCATGATGATGCGTATATACTCCAATTTGTCATTTAGTTTGTGCATCTTATTGTGTAGTATTTGATTTCCTATGTAACATAAGGTGTTCCTGTGTACAATACCTTCTTCGTGTGTAAAATAAGCACGCTCATGATGCAATTAAAGACAACCCATACAGGCTCGTGCGATGAAAAGGCGGTGACGAGGAGATATTTGTGAAGCTTCTGGTCGTCTACTTCATGGCTACCATCTTCTTCCCCAGCACTTCTCTTAACGCGCCAATATTTGCGGCCAGTTATGCTAATGATCTTCCTTCACTTGAGCATTATGCTTGGGCCCATGCCGTTCACAGGTGGTTGATGGCCGATCTCCCAACAATGGCCGAATGTGTACAGATGCGGTATAAAGGAAACTACACCACCACAGGCTACTTGAAAGGGTGCACCGTCGCCCTCATCATTTGGTTCTATGAGGTAACTGGCAGTGTGAAAAAACAACGGCTAGGAGGACACCCCGTATAATGTGTTATGGGGAAACCAATTACATCAAGGCGACTTCAATCAATCCTCTGTTGAAGTTGTTTAAAGGAAGAGAAGTAAGTATGTGAACCACCTATATGAAATTCTAACAAAAATATGCGACTTGCGTTATTGCCTGGGTATAAAATAGGTTAAATGTGTATAGCCTTACAGTCCGTTTGATGGGGGTAATGAACCCCCATCAATGGGCATCATTACCCCCTTAACCCCATGCCTATGTTTGGATGTACCCAACAAAAAGTAAAGCTTCAAATTGAGGTTAATGAGATGCCCATCCGTACCTTAATCACATGGCTGCCAAAGTTGGAGGGTTTGGACATAGCATGGAAATTTCTTTTTTACCCTTGCTTTTCATTTTTTTTTTTCATTGATTATGACACAATCTCCCATGTTGCAATTGTTTCATTGATTCATATATTTATTTTAGTTTTTTTAAAAATGACATGGGGATTTTAATTTAAATTATGAGTAAATTGTTTAATTTAAGTTTTTTATTATTGTGATCAAATTATATAATAACTAATTTTAATTAATTAATTAATTAATATTTAAATATAATTAACCAGAGAGATCCAAAATTATTAAGTTAATTCTTACATTTAAATATTTAATTGTACTAATTAAATGAATAATTATATTCAAAATATTTTATAAATATCAATTTTTATTTCCTCTTAATCATAATGCATATTTCTACATATTTTTATATTATTTATTATTCTAAGGGTACAAAAGTAATTTTATAACAATTCCTACTCCATTTTTCCTATTTCCAATACTCATTCCTTCCAACCAAACATCTTCTTTCATTCCCATCCCAATAATTCTCATTCCCATTAACATTACTCCATTTCCATTCTCATTCCCATTCCCATTCCTATTCCGTGATTCAAACGGACCCTTAATGTCATATGTATAATACATTGTACATGTGTAGGAATATATTTTCCAATGTATAATAAAGACTACCTGTGTGCGAAAACCTATTCATGTGTAAATTACATATTTCATGTGTATAATAAGGCTTGACTGTGTAATATATGTCCAATGTTGCAGTTCTACAAACTTGTTCAAGCCAATGATGAGGAGACTGAACTGATTGGCTTGGGAAGGCAGGAAACCAGAAAGCAAGGTTACGAGAGGTCGTCTGAAGTGGCTGAGAGAAAGAGAAGGGCCGGACGACACTCCTCGCCAACTAGGCCTGTAGAAAGAAAACATCCCCCTCCCAAGTAATCCTCAGCAAAACCAAGCAGACAACAGGCAAGGAAGAGATCCAGGGAGGATTCTTCCCCTGACAAGTCATCAAAATTCTCTCGCCGTCAATCACAGGAAGATGGCGATGATGTGTGCAACCTTTTACAGCGTGTATTAGAGGAAGTTCATGATATGCGTGCGCATTTGGACGAGCGCTACTCGAACGATGAAAGGCAGCAGAGGGCCGTATCAAGGTCACCTCCGCCGGATAGTAACATACAGCAGGACTCAACAGATCCTTCTCTTCCTTTTTTCTTTAGGGAGGAGATTCAAGTAGGTAGTGCGGTGTTTTAGAGGCCGGTCTGGCCTGACACAGTCGTGGGACACTTCAAAAACGGGCACTAACGCTCCTGATGCTGTTGACACCCGAGAACCCCCAGCACCGTCCCCTATTACAGAGCCTGCACCTTCTCCTGTTGCGGAGCCTGTACTTATAAATAAGAATACCAACCCTGATGGCTCAGGGCCTTTCCCAGTTGCAGAACATACACCTGTTGCCGGACCTGCCCCTGTGATAGAGCATGCACCTGTTGCAGTGACTTCTACCGCCAAAGGTGGTAAAGTTGATACACCGCCAAGGCGAGTAACATGCCGCACGGCTAAGGCAGATATATCTGAGGTTATCCCACCCAAACTATCAGTGAAGAGGGTTCCACCCAAGAAAGCTCCAGTCAGGGCCCTTGACGAGGAAGGCCCCATTGAAGATAACTTTGCTAAAAAAAGAAGTACTCAAGAAAGCCGCATGAAAGGGAGCAACCACAAGGATACATGGTCCAAAAAACCAACCGCCTGCAAGAGCCCCGTATAAGAGAATGTTCCCACTTGACTCCACTTCAACAGACACAACAGATACCGACCAGGAGGCCTTACGAGCAGTGGAAGCACTTGTCGAATCCTTAACTGGGATGAAAAATAGAACAGAGGAAAACAATTATCGTGCAATAGTGCCATACGAGGGACTACTGCGAGAGACTACCCCGGAAGTGAAGCCCCCTCCTGGTTTTCTCCCACAAAAAAAGTACGCAGGCTTGGGGAGGTTGAACCTGTTGGAATGGACAGCCATTACGCATTACTTGAACACCCGAGTGGACAGGTAATATTCGTTGACTTTGGATGATTCTTGCTTTCATGTCTATATTACATTATACATGTGTAAATAAAGTTTGTAGTTGTGTAAATTGGCTAGATATGTTTATATTACATTGTATATGTGTAATATTATTTATAGAGGTGTAATATAATTAGTAAATGTGTAACCTATTTTATATGTGTGTAATATATGATTCACATTGAAATTTTCTTGTCATACTTTTTCAGTTTAGTAGTGTGGAGGAATGACTACGTGTACACAACGCGTGATAGAATTTACATTCTCCTCGAAGGCAAAGATCAAGTCCCGGACGATGTCGTTGATGTCCTGGTCCTTATCATGCATGAACAGTTACTCTCAAATCCCTTAGCATTCCAAAAGCGAGCCATCATCACGCGTCCTCAGGCGCTCACCATGCAGAAGTCAGAAATGACGGCAGACCTGGCTGTGTATATGATGGAGGATATAATGTTTGGCTACAAAGACGCTGACATTATCTTGATGCCAATCGTTTTCAACGGCCACTATCATTTGCTAACACTTGACTTGGAGAATTCAAACTACATGCACTACTCTTCACTTCAGTCATCCATATATGACTCATATGCCGTTGACATGGTATGTCCTTCACAAACACTTGTCATTTCTCTTTTAATATACTCCTTACTGATTATGTAATATGATGCTTCAGCGGGATTTTTTCGAAATGTGTCTGGAGATTAATATCGGCCACCACAAATTCAGAGATCTACCTCTAGAGCATGTATGTGACTGCCCCCAACAACCCCCAGGAAGCAACGATTGTCCAACATTTTGCGTACACTACATGGAGCAAATTTTAATTGGAGAACGATTGGACATACCGTGGGGGGACATCACGTACTTGAGACTACGTTACGTGTCACGAATATTAATTGATGGAATACGGTGAAAAATTATTTCTGACACAGTCGCGGAGACTGCCCAGGATGCTGAAGTGAAAACTAAAACTGCCGCGGAGACAGGCCAGTCTATTGAACCAGCCGCAAGGTCTACAGCGAACGTAGAACCTGCCGTTGAGACTGCTGGCGACACTGTTACTGGCCAGAACTCAAAACTTACCACAAAGTCTCTAAGGAACGAAGAATCTGCCGTGGAGAACATCAAAGATGCAGAGCAAACTGTACATGCAGACGAAGGCAAAGATGGCAGCTATTGAGAACATTTTCATAATATGGAACTAAGAATGCAAATGTTTGTACTTAAATCATTTATGAATACAGATTAGTAGGATTTTAAAAATCTCAATAAATACAAATCCAACTTAGTCGTATTTTACACAGTAGTATCAAGTGTATACACAATAACAAGCTTCTGAACACAGAAACTTATACTTTTACACAACAAAGTTGCTTTCTAAAAACTAACATTAAACATTACACAGGAAAACTTTTTAATACACAGGTAACTGGTTAAATTACACAATAACAACTTAAATTAAACATGAGGAAATATGATTGTCAACATACACATGGAAGTGCATGCTTCCCTCCATGTGAAGCTACATTTGCACACATTAAATGTCAGACAAAAGGTAAAATAAATGCATAAAGGAGTTTTCATAGCTAGTCCGCAATGACTGCATTACAAGATCATCGCTTATGTCTACTTTGGTGACACCTTCCACAATATAAATCACGCATATCAAAGGCTTGTGACTTGATCCTTTTCCTTCACGGATGGCCGGGTCATTTCTTTGTTATCGGTGACTGCATTCTGAGTTAGCGGGAGCCATCCGATGGCTTGTCACTGTCAGGGATTGAGTATATTAGTTCGGCATATGCACGATGATACGATTCGACTGTAAAATATTTGTCGATATAGCAGTTCACATTTGTGTCTGTTTGCATAATCGCAGCAGCTGCATCCTTGCACAGGAGTCCATGTACTTCCCATCTCCTACAGGAACATTTCCGTACGCGTAGGTTGACACCACTATTGTGATCATCAATCACTTTGTAAGTGTCATCGCTTGATCCACCCACCCTCGAGAACCGACTGCTTTCGACGATTTGTTCAACCTTCTGGCAAATCTCAGGGCAAAGGTATGTGTCCCACATGGTAGATACTTCGCGTCGCTTAGTAAGCATGTTGATAAGTTTAAACCTGTGTATTAACATGCGCGAAGCGAGGTTAGAGTTACTAATGAACATAAACATAATTTGCTACACATGAGATCGTAATCGCATATAGTAACTCAGGATTTTAACCACTAAAGCAAAATATTACATAGTAACATGACATATTACACAGGTACTTAAATTTTTACTTAGTGAACCATTAGTGTACACAGTAACCATTATTTTCACACATGACCTTTATCAACTACACTATAAAAGGGAAATTTACACAATAAACGTAATTGTTACGTAGTATTGTTAATTACTATACATTAAACACTAAACTATATATTAATCTTACCTTATAGTATCGACCATACTTGTTACCGGCAGATGCCTTGCCTCTTTGATCCAGGCATTGAAAGACTCCGCTACATTGTAATACATCTCGCACCACTGCATACCCTTGAACAAATAGTTACACTAATGATCAATGTCGGACTTGTGTAACAACCAATCATGTGCATCGGTCGATATAGCTACAAGTTCACTAACTGCATCATTGAACTCTTTAGACGTGTACGCGTATGCAATTTTCACGATTACTACCCAGCATTGTTCTTCCAATGATTTCCCAAGGCTGCCGTTGGCCTTCATAAAGTTGGCTTCCAAATAGCGCAGACAATAACCATGCGGTGATAATGGGAACACATGCGACACTACGTTAACAAGACCTTTCGACCGATCCGAGATGAATGTAATAACTTTCTCGTAATCATCTTCAATGTACAATGCCTCCCCGAGGGTAGCAAGAAACCAAGTCCAATTATCATCTGTTTTATTGTCAACTATTGCAAATGCTACATGGAAGATACCCTCATTACCATCTTTGATAGTTGCACCTAACAGAATCCCGCCGTACTTGCCAAGCAAGCGAGTTCCGTCAACAAAAAGTAATGGCCTGCATCCCAACTTGAAACCCAACAAACATGCCCGAAATGAGAAAAAAACACGTTTAAATCACTCACCGTCATTCTCAACGATTACAAAACTGCAAGGATTCATCTCAGCCACTTCCTCCGCATACCATAGAAGCAAATCGTAACTACCAACCTCCTTACCATGAATGGCGGCCTGTGCAATCTCCTTACCCATCCAAGCACTCTTATATGGTAGGCGAACTCTATGGTCCTGTAATATATCTTTCTGAATGTCGACAGCTCTATATAATGACCACTCTTTGAGTTTCTGTATTACACGTTGAGAGACCCATTTTTTGCTTACTTTCGGGTGTGCTATTGTACCAATGCCTCCACCGCAACTGGGCGTTGCCTGTATTGTCTTCACCCGGAAAGTGTCAACATTTCCCTCTTTTGATGCATGCACACGCCACTGGCAATCTGGAGTAGCGCACTTGACGGTCACCCGAAGTTTATCATTTTTATAAGCGTAAAATCAAAATTTTGTCTTATGGCGTTGCTGCATAAGTAATCTTTGAACTGCTCTGCATTGTCAAAACGTTGACCGACTTTTAAGGTTACCCTATCAACTGTTTGTGATGACTGAACAATACTGAGCGCCCTTGTTGGAAGATGTTGTGACAGATAGTTGTCGACATCTGCGTTCATACTTGCTGAGAAGGCGTCCCTATATGACAATGTATAAAACAGATAATATCAATACCATGCTTTATTACACAAAAAACTTCAAACCTACACAAGAATAAGTAATGTTAAATAATAAAGTGTATATTTACAGAGAAATGCATAATATTACACATAACGAATGTTTAGTACATAGAAAAACTAGTTTAATACACATCAAACCAATCTAATAAACATGTATAAGATAAATTACACATAACACAAATGAAAGGTAACCGGCAATAATTATCATTGTAATTATGATGCAATCAATGAGACCGAGTTGTCATCCGTTGACCCACTCGCGTCCTCAATCGTGATATCAACAACAGTCTTGTTGAAAGTATGATGTATATGGCACATGCGTTGAAAGTCAGCATCCGACTCAATTGGTTAAAGCGTCTTGTACGAGTCAGGTGTCACGAATTTTACCCTAACCCTAGAACCATCCAATGCCCACCGCTCACTTATGTCACCCATTACTGTTTCCCATGAACTCAATACAGTGAATTGAAGCATACGTCCTTCTCCTTTGTATCTTGCCACTGCACAAAAGGTTTTCATTGATTATGAACACCTACATGAAAGTTGAAAAAGTTACAAAGGCTATCATCTGTTACTTAGTATAAAAGATGAAAACAAAAAGAACCTCAAAAAACTTTCCCTACGGCCACGGCCTCGGACTCTACAGGATGGAAAGTAGAAAATGAGACAATGACCAAACTAACAAAGCTTCTTTCCTAGCCTTAAGAAGGTGCACACATATGAAGAGAACAAAATAATCGAAGGAGGATAAAAAAATGAGATGCTTCAGCACTAAGATGATGATGACGAAGAAGAAGAAGAAGAAGACCTACATAAAAAAAAATGAAAAGGCTCTGACATTGGTAGCTTTTTTGGATTGCTTTTTAACTTTTCTCCAAAAGGTGATTTGACATGGATGAAAAAAGCCCTCCACTGGTTGCTTTTGAGACAAGGGCAAGGTTGCCATTTCATAGCCCCATAACTGACGCCTTTAACGGCAGAGACTAAAGAGGGATGCAAACATTAAAAGAGGGACTTCTCCCAAGGACTAAAAAGTAATTTTCCCTAAAATTAAATTAAAAGAACGGTTTATTGATTCAAGTAAGCTTCCTCTTAATAGTTTTTGTTTATTTATTTATTTATTTATTTATTTATTTATTTATTTATTTATTTACCACCCTGCAAAGGTCTGAAATTTTATTTTAATATATATAGCCATAAGTTATTACACCACATCATATAATCATTTTAGAAGAAACTATTTTTGCTATCAATCAAGTGTATAAATGTAATGATTATATAGATAGATATTTTCCCCACATTATAATTGTAAAAAAGAATAGTGTAAATGGATATATAACCTCCATAACTAATTGTACTTTATATTTGGTTGGTGAAATTCACTTGCACTCAAGTCTATAAAATATAAAAATAATTTTTTATAATGGTATTTAATTTGTTTGTATGAATGCAGTTAAAATGTTTACATGAATATAATATTATTGAAGGATTAAGATGGCCTCCCTTAACAACACCTTAACAAGAAATCAAGACTTTGATCAATTTCCATATTTTTTCAAATATATAACAGAAAAGAGGGGATAAAGACGGCGCCATTATTCGGAAAAGGGATAATGATTCTAGATTTTACAATTAATTTTTTTTAAGAGCTGCTAGAGCTATTTATTAAAGAATAACAAATAAAAAAAATTCACAAATCAGACAATAATATCATGACGTAGAGATGGGCATGGATTAGTTAATTGTGCCCGATCGGGTGGTTTTGGGTCAGCTTTTGATTGACCCGGAACCATCCTCTCCTATCGCTAGTTTGGCTCGGTAGACCAAGAGTGTCCGGGTCACCCCTAATGGTGATCCATACCTGGCCTGGGTTTGCTCCCATAACTTGCGGGTCAGGCAAAAACTAGCTAGTTTCCAGGCCAATTCTCCGTATTTATTATTTTTAAATAAATTTATATTTTAAAATATTAAAACTAATATAAAACGTATAAGAAAAAAAATGAGTTAGTTGTGAGCCTATGACTATTTTTTATAGGAGGTCATCATGTTGTTTCTTAAGACTAGCCAATATTGACATATTATAAGAGTAATTTATTATTTATATATTTTACTATATGAACAATACTAACTTGTTGTTTAGTTAAAGTGAAGCTCCCGAATCTGTCTTTCCTGAGTCGAGAGGTCTAGGGTTTGCTCCTTCAAAGTTGAGGGGTTCATTTATTTTACTTCCAGTGCTCACATGGATTCAAATCTAAGTCCTCAATTGCATGATCTCTCTATTTTTGATGAAGAAGACGATGAATTAGATCTTTAGAAGCCACCAAAGATGGCTAGGGTTGATCGTCTACAACATTATCTCATTGGCAAGTTCCTTACTGGTAAGCCTATAAATTTAAATCCTATGAGAAATTGATTTGCTAGTATTTGGCAATTAGAGAAGGAGATGACTGTTTCAGAAGTGCCAGGCCCACGATATCTATTCAAATTTTATCATCATTTGGATCAAAAATGAGTTGTCGAAGGTGGCGTGTGGACCTTCAATGGCTTCATACTGCTGCTCTAACCCCTGCAGATCACTGATGTTCCCTAATCTGTTCCAATATTTGATATGAATATATGGGTTCAAATTTATGGGCTCCATATTGGATTTATGTCGGAAGGAATTAGGCGACAAATTGGGAATTATGTTGACAAGTTTCGAGAATATGATCCACAAAATGAAATGGGATTATGGAGGACATTTATGCGCCTTAAAGCCACGCTAGATGTCAGGCATCCATTAAAGCGAATGAAAAAAAAAATCAAAACCACGGCAATTGAATGGGCTATGATCACTTTCAAGTATAAGAGACTACCAGCATTTTGTTTTTTGTGTGGGATATTGAGGCACTCTGATAAATTTTGTCCTCAACTTTAGCATCTACATTATGGATGGATATGCAAGTTGCTTCTTTACAAGATGGTAATCATACGCTTAGCCCAAGGGATTATGATGTCCAAGGGGTGAGCTAAATGCCACGTAGGGCAATTGATAAAAGGAAAGAAGTGGCTGTTGGGAGTGACATAGAGTGTGGAAAAGTTGGCTTGATCTTTGGCACACCCTTTTGCGTGTGTACAACAAGTGCACGGGTTTGTTGAAATAATAATACCTCGGTGAGTGGGTAGTCAAATCCATAGGGAATAGTGATTAGAAACACAAAGATTGCTATTTAACTAGAACAAAAAATGAATTAATAGTGATGTGAATAAGAATCAATGCAAATAGAAATAAGAAAAGAAGAAGGAGGCGCAAATAAAAGATAGGAGAGGTAATCGATGATAAATGGGGCACCTAGACATTGCTTACCCTAGGACTATTGTTTCTAGTGCAAGATCAATCATTATGTTTCCTAACTAATGTCTAATGAGTCATGGAAATCTTTAAACACGCATTCCCAAAACTTAAGGTTAACCTTGACTAACCCTACACTATGCCCCATTGGAGAAATCTCGCAGTCTCGACACCTCACACTGTGCTAGGTTGCTTTAGGCTCCAGGGATTCTAAGTGATAAACCTTATTCCCTAAAATAGATCTAACCCTTTAGTCTAGGCGAAAGACCCCTGTCACAATTAAGTCCCAGATACTAAGGATTACTTCAACGCTTCACTCTATTGCTTGCACAACTAAGCCCTAGCGGAGTTTGTCTCTTAGCACTTCACTCTATTGTGACCGCAAAGAACTCTTGGAACGTGGAGGTAGGATAAATCACATCGGAGGGGAAAGGGGATGTTCCGCTACCTCTCGACTCACCTCTCAACCCTTTCCAATCTAGCATTGTCTAACCCTCATGGTGTGTCACTCATCCGCAAGGATTACCAAAATAGATTCTCAACCCTAGTATCACTCTATGGGAAAATCAACTCAACAAGCATTCAAGATTGGAACTCAATTAAAGCATCAATTAATGAAAGCATAATAAGAGGTCAAACAAACAATATCATCCTAGGGTTTACAAGCCCAAGTACCCACTAGGGGTTTAGCTCTCTATGGAGCAAAATACAATCAATAATGAAATCAAAAGTAAAAATATGCAATACATGAATAAAACCCCCTTGGGGTTTGTGTCGATGGTCTTGTGGAGTGGCTGTGTCTTCTCCAAAGGTCCCTTCTTCAAGCCTAGGGCATACCTCGCCGGATCAGTACTGACAAAAGCCCTCCCAATAACTCTCTTCCAAAGGAAATGCGGTGTCGAAGGCCGTAAACCTCTCTAAAAGCTTAGCCAAAGCCTCTCCAAATCCTAGCCGCGGGAGGCTCCAAAGGTGAGAAAAGATAGGCCAAAGGATGGAAAGAAGGATTCCTAAATCGGGCTGAAATCGTGACTTAAATAGGGCTGGAATCGGGCATCCACACTGGCATGTGGAATTTCCACACACCCGTGTGAATCTGTAAAAATTCGTTTTTCAGCGGCCTGTGAACGGTAATTGCTAAAATAAATTGCTATAGCGATTTGCTGCAATAACCTGCCGCAGTACTCCGCTAAAATACTCCCGAATCCACACTTTTCATTGAGGCAACATAAACGGGCTCACGTCTATGCTATAGATTGTGTTGCATCTTCAAATAAAAACACATTTGACTATAATCTTACTAGCATTGCACAAGTTGGAACACATGAGTGTGACTTCCTTTGTGCCCCCTCCAATTGACACATTCACTTAAGCACAACAGAGGTTGGCACACACTCATATGTCTTTGAGCACAACTTGTGTCTTCATGTATGTTCACTCCAAGATATCATCAACAAAGTGCAAACACAATCTACTTTGGCTTCTTTCTTCCATACTTGTCTCCACAGCCCTACATGCACAAAAAAACACAAATATGCATATATTAGCGATAAAATATGAGAAAAGTAATGCTTATCGTAAGAAAAGAATACTTCATATTACTAATACACAAGCACTTATCAATCTTACATGAAGATAGGAGAAAGCAGCAAAAGGATAAAGAGTTAGCACAACATGGGGAAGCACAAATTGAACCCTAAGCCCAAGTCTTAGAAAGCTCCATCGCCATGGAAAGTGAAGCAATTTTTTTATTGGCAGAGCCTTGGGTCCAAGCTTACCGCAATCCATGAGTTGCCTATTTTGGAACTGTCGAGGGCTTGGTAACCCTCGATCATTTCTAGCTCTTTTGTGAGCTAGTGAAAAATGTTATGACCAGATATCGTGTTCCTTATGGAGACGATGTGTTTTGAAGCTAAAATAAAAGATGTTCAGTATAAGCTTCATCATGAGGCTTGTTTTGTAGTTGATCGACAAGGTCGAGGTGGAGGATTAGTAGTTCTTTGGAGATACTCAGGTTTTTGCTCTATGATTGGCTATTCACAAAACCATATCGACTTGATGATTACTGATCAAAGCATTCTATCGTGGAGATTGACTTGCTACTATGGTTTTCCTGAAAGATCTCGGTGACAAGATGTGTGGCAATTTCTAAGAGCTTTATCCCGAAGATCCAGGTTACATTTTGTGTATTCTAGGGGATTTCAATGATCTCTTAAGTCCCGACATAAAGCGAGGGGAATTACCACATCCAGAATGGTGTTTTGATGGGTTTAAATAGGCATGATTAGATTGTGGGCTGTTGGATATAGCTTTATCTGGCCATCCTTACACTTGGGAAAGAGGTCGAGGAACCGCAAATTTTTTGGAAGAAAAACTAGATTGTGCTATGGGGACATCTAGTTGGATGCAGCAGTATGGCGATGCTTCATTAAGGAACTTTGCAACTCCAATGTCTAATCATTCTGCATTACTTCTTCGTTGGAAGACAAGCATTGTTTTTCCCAAAACCAATAGGTTCTGGTTTGAGAATGCTTGGCTTCGAGAGTCAGATTTAGCGAAGTTTGTGCGACATATCTGGGAAAGGGATTCAAGGGCCAATCTCCTTGAAAAACTAAAGCATTGTAGTGAGAACTTAAAAGCATGGGGCTAGAATCTGACTGGTAACTTCAGGAAAAGGATAATAGAATGCACATCTCGTATTTCTTCCCTTCAAGCAGCTAACATTAACACCTCAGGCATGGCGAATTGGGGGCGATTTTAATATAACAAAAAAAATATTAGAAGTAGAGGTCCAGATTATTATGGCTCAAAGAGGGTGATTCTAACAATCATTATTTTCATGCTTCGCCCTCTCAACATCGTAGATTTAACACAATCTCTAGACTTCAGGATGAGGTAGGCATATGGCATGAGGATAAAAGTATGATGGCCGAAATGCTTCTTGATCATTTTATAGAACTTTACTCAACACCATTGATTCTGGTGATATGGAAGTTGTTTTACAAGCTATAACTCCATGGGTTTCTCTTTAGGACAACATGATGCTCTTAGCACCTTATACCCTAGAAGAATTCAAGCAAGCTCTTTTTCCAGATGGATTCGGACAAAGCCCCAGGTTTGGATGGGTTTAATCCTACATTTTATCAAAAATTTTGGCATCTGGTTGGCGGTAAGATTGTGGAGGCGGGGACTAGGTGGCTTCATGATCATCAACTTCCACCACATTTAAATGATACTATGTTGGTGTTAATTCCAAAGAGGGATGCACCAACCACTGTCCATGATTTGAGGCCCATTACACTATGTAATGTACTTTACAAAGTTTATCAAAAGTATTCTTCCCAATATCATTTCTGAATTCTAATTTGTTTTTGTGCCAGGAAGATTAATCACAGATAATGAGCTTGTGGCTTTTGAAATATTACCTCATTTGAAGTGAAAACGGGCGAGCAATTGTGGGGAAATGGCGCTTAAAATCGATATTGGTAAGGTGTATGACTGAGTTAGTTTGGATTATCTGCCACAAATAATGCTCAAAATGAGTTTTGATGGTTCATGGGTGGAATTAGTCATGTCTTTCATTTCCTCTGCTACTTTTTATGCTAATTTCAATGGAAGTCTTCTTGGGTCAATTAGACCTAGTTGAGGCCTTCGTTAAGGGGACCCTATCTCTCCCTACCTATTTATCCAATACTCGGAGGGTCTATCAGCAATGTTGTCTCAAGCGGAAAGAGAAGAGAAGATACATGGCAGCAGAGTTTCTCAAGGAGCCCCAGGTATTTCACATATACTTTTTGTAGATGATAGCTTTTTGTTTGGTAGAGCAACCATGGAGGAAGCAATGCATCTGAAGCATATCCTAGTTTATTATGAAGTAACATCTGGTCAATCAATCAACTTCAATAAATCTGGCATTTATTATAGCCATAATGTTGATTCTACTTGTCAAGCTTAGATATGATCCATTTTTGGAGTTACTGCTCTTCTAGATAACAGTAGGTATTTGAGTCTTCTCTCTTTTGTTGGCAGGAGTTAAAGACTTTGTTTGCCTTCTTAAAAGATCAGCTTCGGCAATGAATTACATCATGGCAAAACCGTTTTTTTCTCCCAAGGTGGTAAGGAAATCTTATTAAAAATGATCTGTCAAGCTTTGCCAACTTATTGTATAGGGGCTTTCCTATTGCTAGTGTCTTTGTGTGAGGAGATTCAAAAGATGATGAACTCCATTTGGTGGGGATCGCAGAGACATGGGTCTGGTGGAGTGAATTAAATATCTTGGGATAGACTTTGTGTTCAAAAAGAGAATGGAGGAATGGGTTTTTATCAACTACATTGCTTTACTCTTGCTATGTTAGCAAAACAGGGATGGTGGGTACTCCATCATGGTACTGCTCTCATTTTAAGGATATTCAAAGCCAAATATTTTCCTGATGGGAAATTTTTTAATGCCACATTGGGGCATAACCCGAGCTATACATGGAGGGGTATTATGTCATCATGTTGGTTATTAGAAAAGGGTTGTAGATGGCGAATTGGAGCCGGAACAAAAGTGCACGCGTGGGAAGATGCTTGGTTACCTGATGTGGATGACTTTCATGTTCAGACAGAGGTAAGCCCTGTCATTGGAGATATATGTGTCACAGACTTAATGACACCCAATAGCAAAGAATGGGATGTTGAATTAGTGCAGGAGATTTTCAATGTGAGAGATGTCAGTTTCATCTGTAAAATATTGCCAACGCGGGACGATGAAGATTTACTTATTTGGCACCACTCAAAGACATGCATATATCAAGTGAAATCGGGATATCGATTAGCCTTTGATAATCTTACTTTTGATCATAATTTGATACAAACTGGGGATTGGAACTCTTTATGGAGACTGAAATTGCCACCTAAGATACGTCACTTTCATTTGGAGATTGCAACAGCAATGCCTCTCATTGGGAGGACGACTTGTGGAGAAAGGTATGCAAATTCAAAATATATGTACATGTTGCAATAGGTCTGCAGAGACCCGAAGCCATCTGTTTTTATATTGCCCTTTTGATACCTCTTTTTGGTCGCATATGAATATTGATGTGGATGGGGTGGAGGAGAACAAGTTTAATGACTAAATTGTTGATGTATTGAATAAATACTCAGACAATGTTACAGCACAAGTTTGTTTATTATTGTGGAGTGTGTGGAAGTTTAGGAACAATATTGTGTGGAACAGGTATCAATTCCCATTAGCCTTTGAGGGACGTACAAGTTGTGGTACCCTGTCCTAATTTTTAGACCTCTTGCCTCTTTTTCGATTTTTGTGCATGCATTAGGGGCAAAATGGTCATTTTGCACTAGTGGCATCTTTGCATGACTGCACAGTAGGTTGTGTGTGAAAACCAGCCAAAAACCAGGGGCAAAACGGTCTTTTGGACTCATTCTTTTTTATTTTCTATTAGAGGGGCATTTTGGTAATTTCAGTTTTTTTAAAAAAAACTGAAAAATCTGAATTTAAAGATAAGAGAGCAACATGGCTCTCTCATCTTTCTCTCATTTGTTTTTCCTCTTGTTTTCATTCATTCGGTTGAACCCTTGATTTTGAAAAAAAAAATTCGTTGGCGAGCTATTTCGGTGAACCAACACTTCTATTCTCTTCCTCTCATTCTCCTGAGCTGGGTAAGGCTTCGATTCAAGGTTTTCTCCTTCTATTTTCTTCGCATTTAATTATTTTTGAAAATCCTTGAAACCCTAGAAATCAACCTTGGTTTGAGTTGTTTTTGGACTCAAATCGAAGCCCTCTATCTTGTGATTCATTTGTGTGTATGTTTGTGAAGAAATTTCACAATTTGGAGTTGTAAATCGTCGATAAACCATCTATTAAGGCGGTTTTACTGTAGCACATTTCCGAGTCACTGTAGCAATTCTGAAAATACTGCAGCACCGGAAAACCTTGTCCTTTTCTTGTATTTCTTTGGTCTAAATCGAAGCCCTTCTTCCTAGGAACTCATTGGAACTTGTTTTATTTTGATCTAAGGTCATTTGGGGTCCAAAATGACGCCGTTATCCCCTAACACTTAGAGTTACATGTTCGACATGTAACTTTGCATTCGCATGCATTTTAGTTTCCGTTCTAGTGTTCATTAGTTTTTAGATTCTTTATTTGACTCTAGGTGGCGAAGCTTCCTCCCAGGGGAAGGAAATCGCCGACCTGTGAGCATGTCTCAAGACGAGACGACGTGTTCAGTGAGTGGTTTAATTGTTAATTACATAAATTAATAAGAGTATGGTAGCATTTTTTTTTTATATATGTTTTATATCATGAATTTGATGCTAAACCAGATTTCATTTGCTATATATATGTATGGATATTTTGAGTATGGAGTTATTTTGGCGAAGATGATTCTAGTATACTTATACATATGTATTTTGAAAGATGCATGTTTACGTGTATATGTATACATATTTTATATGCAAAGGCAATATGGATTGATGTATATTTCTGTATTTAAGCATCGTATGCTTGATTCCTCGAGTTTGAATCGGAAAAGAGTTGCATTGTGGCATTTGGATTTTGATGGTGACAGCGGACTTCAGTCCGACACTGCAGTGTGGGGTTCCATGGTCCGGCCTAATAGGAGGCGGCGTGGTCAACCCTGAGTTTACCCTGTCAAGTGGTGCGCGGAGCCATTGACAAGGAGTTCTTATATGTGAGAAACCCGGGGTCACCGTACGGGAATCTCAGTGGCCAACACCAAGGAAGGCAATATTGTGAATTTTTAAAGTTTTAAAACACCTTGGTGGTCCTGTTGCTAATCCCGGCCACGATTAGCTTGGGAATTGTTTGAGGCCAGCATGTATTTTGAGTGGTGCTCAATGTGTTGGAAAATATTGTTTATATGTACTATTTTCGAATTATTGTGTTAACTGTTAATCTGTTGAATACCTTGATCTACTCTTATATGTTATTATTGTGGTAATTACTATTTGGAATGCTTTACTACTCTGTTATATCTATGTTGTTACCACTCACTGGGTAACATCTGTTACTCAGTACTCTCTGTTCTTCTTTCTCAGGCAATAGGACGACTTACTCTTTTTCTCCTTGTTTAGGTTAATGCAGTGTGCATGTAAATTTTATGTATCCACTAGACTCAACTTTTGTGTATATGTATTTTCTTGTTGTATTTGGAACCCTGGCTGGTTCTGTAGTGGAGGTTGTTTCCCTCTTCAGTTCATTGTGGTAGCGGGTTTGTTTTGAGCCTTACGATGACTAGGAGGTAGGATGCGGTAGGGTTCACTCCTTGTTTTCGTGACGGTTGCCACGTGCCCGGCTAGGGTCAGGGCGTGACACAAGTCATGGTGATGACACACAGCAACACAACCGTAATGCATCTTCGCCAATCATAGAAGTGGGTTCCTCCCTCTAATGGGTGGCTTAAGTGCAATTTAGATGGGGCCTTGTTTGCTCAACAAGTTAAATATGGCATGGGGGCAGTGCTACGAGATCACGTGGGACATTTCATTACTGGGTTTTCTACTGCCTTCAATGTGCTTTATTCATCGACGGAGGTAGAGGCAATTTCTTTCAAAGAAATGTTAGGCTGGTAGAAGGATTCTCAGTATGTTAATGTTATCATTCAGATGGATGCACAAGTTGTTATTTAAAGAATTGCCACTGAATTTGCAGATATATCATCTTTGGGCACAATTATAAGGGACTGTAAGTTGCTTTTGTCTAAATGTCCTTCATTCAAATTGAGGTGTGTAAGGAGGACAACAAATAGTGCTAGTCATTCTTTAGCAAGATTGTCTATTATGTATGTGTCCCCTAAGTATTAGAAAGAGCCACCTGATGGGATCCAAGGTGCGCTTTCTATTGATTTCAATCTATGCAGTAAGGCAGTTTCCTTTGATTTCAAAAATAAAAAAATTGTTGTTTAATTGGTTAAAGTAGTGTTGCTATTGAATGTTGTTAATGTCATGGGTTCAAATCTTCACAAGTACATTTTTGAATAATTTTTTTTTATCAAAAACACAAATATAATTTTTTAAAAAAATAAAAATATTTAAGATAATTTTAAATAAATCATGATAGTTAAAATTTTAATTATTAATTTATTCTGTTAAATACACATTATTTTTAAATATGAAAATGATAAATCTAAAAAAAATTAAATTATTAATGATTTTTTATGAATATTTTTATCCTAATTTAAATTTTTTCCTTTGAAATATCTTGTTAATGAAGATAAATAAAAAATTTGTAAGTTACATTGGAGCGAAAACTTTGTTATTAATTTAACAAAAATTAATTTTAAGTTAATTATTTATTCATTAAAATTTTAGTGAATAATATGATTTTAAGTTAATGAAATACACAAGATTTTAGAAATTTCACCTAAAAATACACAAACTTGTGTAGAAAAGATTATAGTTTTAAATTAACAATATGATTATACTATTACACATCATTGATATTATGTTTTTCTATTCATTCTAAATAATATTAATAATGGAGGTGAGTGATGTTAGGTTATATCGCAAAAATCAAATATCATCACAAGGCATGCGGAAGCAACAATAAATTTGTGATATATTCTAATTGTTTTAATGAACACCATAATTTAATTAAAAGGCCTAAAAAATTACCTTTTAATGATTTTCCTTTGATGTGTCGAATTTGTCCCTCGGATCATCGTAGATCTCCTAGCGCCGAATGAAGTCCCATGCCTCTAGATCACACGTCGAAATTAAGAGACAATCTCCTCTTCTTCTCCAAACAGCGGCTAGGGTTAGAGAGGAAGAGAGAGCTTTGGGGATTTTCTCACTAGAGAATTGATTGATTGATTCTATGTTTATAGAGGAGTCATATTTATAGAGACTTCATAAAAGATGATAAACATTATTCAATTATGAGTTCTACTTGAAATATGAACCTTCATAATATGATAAACATCATTCAATTATGAAGTCCTATTCAAAATATGAACCTTCATAATATGATAAACATTACCATAGAAGTTCTATTAGAAATATGAGTCCTAATCAAACTAAAACCACTTTTATATTTGAGTCCTTATAATTTTGATTATCTATTCGACTCTATCGAATTTAAATCAAAATTTAAACTTAAGACAAAAATCCTAGACCAATTTACAATTTCACTCATCCAATGAAGTAAATTTGTAAATTGACAATTTTACCCCTGCACTCAAAACTAGACTAATTCTTTATCCCTTTAAGCATGTCTCCCTAGGTTCAGTCCGATTGGCAATGGGAGGGTACCAAAAAACGTGGGTGACACCTAGCCAGCCCCGTGGCCCTATGTTGTAACCCAATTGAACACGAATGACTAAATCATTACGAACCTTTCTGATTATGATTACCATATGTGTATAAACCTTTCGTTCTTATATCCCAACCGAGTGAGAGCCATGGTAATTGTCAAACTCATTGAAATCGATTATACGCTCACATACTTATAATCGCATAGGATACTAACTCGTTTACTTCCGAGAGAACGAATTTCTTTTTGGTGGTCACTCACAATTGCTACTTGCTCGACATAGTCGCACTTCAAGGTCGGCCCTACTAAAAGATAAACTGAGCCTAA